>NC_080051.1:14881795-15021795 GCF_026212465.1 Amaranthus tricolor | reverse complement strand
CGATGTTGGGTATAATGGAGGATTAAACACAGTGATGTTTATCCATCGTCAAAATACGACTTTTGAGGTGTTTGTTAGCAAAGTGTATGATGTAATTGGTTGTGATCCCAACTATTTTATGTTAAAAATGGAGATGAAATACCCGGTGACTGGGAAAAATGTGTTAGTCCCGAAGGTCAAGAAATTATGTTTTTTTTTTTTAATATTTTGTAATAATATGTTGAATCTGATAATATTTATATGATTATTATAACACTTATGTATGTAACAGCGATCATGACGATGCCGGGCCCAGTTGATCCATCAGTGCTCACGCTTCAGGCGACACACAGGAGCGTATCTGCGTGGGAGGGCTCCACTGTCCAATTGGTTACTCGTCAGCACTACCAGGCGAGTACGTTACGGTGGGAGGTGGATGACAGGGTGTTAGACGTAGTCGAGCTAGCTGGTTTCAGATACATTCACCGGTTGTTGGGCGGGGGCTTAGAGCTAGATCGAGCTCTTATCACTGCATTGGTGGAGAGGTGGAGGCCGGAGACACATACCTTCCACCTCACAGTTGGCGAGGCAACGATCACGTTGCAAGATGTGGCAGTTATCATGGGACTGCCGGTTGAAGGACAAGCAGTCATTGGCCATGGGGAGGGAAATTGGCCAGCATTAGTACATGAGCTGCTAGGGGTTTGACCGGAAAACCCTCAAGACCCCACCCAGCCGAAGATAATCGTTGGATCGTCATTGAAGCTGACTTGGCTCCGACAGCTTTTTAGCGCGCTTGAGGATGATGCAAATGATGTGACGGTTGACAGACATGCCCGAGCTTACATCTTGTACCTGTTTGGATGCATCTTGTTTCCAGACAAGAGCAGCGACTCGGTACAGTTGATATATCTCCCTCTACTGGGAGACTTGGAGCGCGTAGATGAGTACAGTTGGGGAAGTGCTACCCTAGCGTATCTGTATCGTAACTTATGCCGAGCATCTCGTAAGGGTGCCAAGGACATGGGTGGATGCTTGATGTTGTTACAGATATGGTCATGGGAGCACATTCATATAGGGAGGCCCATTATTCGGACGGTTCGACCGGATGGGCAACATGATCAGCAAGATGACGCGGATGATTTTGAACCGATATTAGGGTCACAGCATCGGCGCGGGATGGATCCTTTGGCAGTAAGGTAGCAACACTCAATTCACTATTCAAATTCATAATTTGACTATTTTATGATAGATGAAAATGTTAATCAATGTTTATTTGTTTGTAGCTGGCTTCGCTTATATCTTTCGAGATCCCACTCCCCACATACTCTCGTCTATTACAGGGACGCACTAGATCGACAACGGGACGAGCAGGTTAGTAACATTTACTATTTGTATTAGTTATGAATAAATTGTATACATTACTAAGCATATTGATTTCTATTACAGATGACATGGCAGCCTTACACAGTGGCTATGATGGAAGCTCTACCGCACATATGTACATCGGGCCACGAGATTTGGAGATCGCGTTGTCCTCTTATTTGCTTTGACATCGTCGAGCTACATCTCCCGGATCGTGTCATGCGTCAATTCGGTTTGGAGCAGGTAATTCCGCAAGCCTGTGACACCCAACGTCAACTACATGCGATCGATCGGAGGACTGGGGACAAGAACTACCTCGTACGACATAGATCGCATGTAGATGCGTGGAACGACCGAGCATCTACATTGGTTGGAGGAGATAACTTCACAGGTCATAGCTCTGCTATGTACATGAGTTGGTACAGGCGCATCTCCATATTACGCCTAACGAACACTGCATTTGCGCAGCCAGGATCACATTACCATCCGACATCTACGTTACTTGTACGTTTTCTTTCAACACTAATAACAAATAGTAATAGTTTTAAGTAACTGTTTTAACAATATAATGATAACAAACAGGCTGAGCGCATTCGATCGGTGTTGATACAATGTAATGACACGATTCAAGGGGCCGCTACATCGCCAGTTGACGTGGGCTATCGGCCATGTTCTCAGACCTTAGGCTCCATTAATGCGTCGTTGACCGATGCATTGAGTTAAGCGGGTTATGAGTACCTCATACCGACTCCACCCGTCATTGGCGACGTAGATGACACATTCCACACTCCTTCTCCAAGGAGTTCAGCCCATCGAGGTAGCTCTTCCGGAGGATCCAGTTCTCGGTCCACAAGAGGCCGCCAGCGTTCATCTACTCAGGGTCGGTCTTCCAGATCGCCATCGACATCCGCTACTATGTCGCCGTTCGTTCCCCCGTCTTCCATCAACACTCCTCCGCCACATCCATCGCCTCCGCAAAGGATTATCACATATCAGCGTGCTAGTCAACGACGAGCTCCTACTCTTAATGTCATTGCGGAGGTTGACGAGTTCACACCATCATCATCCACCGGTGCGCAAAACAAAAGGGGCCGGGGGTTGTAGTTTAACAAACTTTGTATATTCTTATATTATTTTAACTTCTTGTATATTCTTGTATGATTTTAACTTTGTATGTTCATGATTGTAATATATCTTCGCATTATTTTCATAATTAATTTTTTCAAATCAAGCTGGTTCGTAATTGATTAATATGGAATAGATGGTATTGAACTAGTTTAATGCAGGTTATGTTCACTATTTTGGGGAAATGAAAGAAAAAAAAAATTGTTGCAGGCCACCAGCAAACCGCCACATGAAGTGGCGGTTTACCAGGGATCAAACCGCTACATGAGATGGCGGTTTGCCTTGACCAAACCGCCACTTCATGTGGCATTTTTGTGCTTTATGTAAACCGCCATTTCAAGTGGCGGTTTGGTCTGAAAAAAAAAAAAAGACTTTTCCACGTGGACGGTATTCTGGGAAATACTTTCCCAAATTAGGTAAAGTGGGAAATTTTTTTTTTTAAACATTATTCTGGGGAAAAAGAAAAGATGATAAACTTGAATTATTAATAAATACTTATTTTTGTTGTAAAAACACGTAAGTTTTTTTTAATATCGCCAACACCAATTTTTTTCCATTTTTGTTAGACTCAAACCTAATACACTAATTCATCCATATATATTCTATTTAAAGTTTAAACCAAAACTCATAGGTCCCCAAGAAGCACAATCTTTTTAAAAAAATCCAGGCGCTATATTATAGCCGAAAAACTTCAGTAGCACTTCAACTAAGCAACAAAGTGAGAAAAATCGCAGGAAAAACACCTGATATGAAATGAATAGAGTACCAGTAGCAAACGAGTTATCATTTCGGGTCGGTCTTACGGGTCATAGTGGCCATCTTTACATCGAACCTCTTCCTCCTGTTGAGGCACACAATCCTCTCCGTGATCTCCCTGATTTTGTTCTTGTAAGTTTTTAATTTTGTTCTAATTATTCTGTTTTATTTACTTTTTCTAATGGAATTTTGGTTCAATTTCTTCATGATTTTGTTTTCCGACCTTTTTTACTCTGTTAATGTTGCACTTTTCATTGAATTGCTTTGGGTTTAGGGTTTTTGGTTGATCTTGTTAGTGTAGGATTGAATTGCTTTGTATTGATATTTACTGTTTAGGATTATTTATGTAAATGTGTAAATGATTTGTTGAAAAAGAATGGCAGAAAATATTGATGAATCTTGATTAAAGATTATCTTGTGGCGGTAATATTGTTATATGCGGTGTTGATAAAATGGAAGAAGTATTAATTAGGCAAATTATGACACAATCGGCATTGTTAATGCAGTATTGTTACATTTCTCCACTTCAGCTGCTTACAGTCCATCTCTAGGTCTGCAATCTATTACAATAATTATGTATTACAAATATGTGTTATAAGATGAAATCTATACTATTTGTAATCTTTTTGTTTATGGCCTTAACTCTTCTTGAATCACCAAAATAGCAATGAAGATGTGGTTGTGATAATCAATATAGTCACTCTGAAACTTGATATTAGTAGAAGGCGTTCATACACTTTCGTATTGTGATATTTCTCCCACAAAGGTGCTCAGGACGATGATGAAATTCACAATGAGATAAAATCTACATAACATATCCTAATACAAAGGAGATTGCAATAATAAAGACAAGTATTGCAATGAATTAACAACTTTGATGATATTGAGAGTTAATTACTCTTTCAATATAATTTCATGTAAAGAAGAACAAGAATAAAAGAATTCTTAAAGAGAGAAATCAGAAATTGATCTGGAATGAGATGGATTGTCCCTTGGCATACTCCCTCTATTTATAGTGTGAAGTATCAATTAACACCTCTGTTTGAAACAAATGTGTTTCACCAAGCAAAGCTTATGAATCAAAATGATGATTCACCAAAGCAAAGTAATCACAATGAACCTTTAATTAGAAGTTAATTAAGCATTAGTGATGTTTGGAGTAAAGCAACACTTACAAACAAAACGGACAAAACTCAACAAAAAACCGCAAAAACAGAAGAAGGGCCTGGCGACGAGTCGTCCCCCAAAATGCTGACTCATCGCCCAAAACGCCGACTTGGCGTTCCTTATAAAGCCGACTCGACTTTATTTTCTGCCTTAAATTGAGACATTAGTAACCAAGCGACGACTCGACGAGTCATCGTTTTCTTCTATTTGCGTTTTTGCATTTTTCCTTTGAGGCATTCATTTGAACTTATTATATTATATATAATAGTCCCACTACTATACTTAGAATGTAGTATGTATAAATCTTAACACTGTGGTAATTAATTTTAACATTGTCAATTTCAGCCGCCTGCCTTTCCTGAGGAAACAAAGGAATCTATTAAGGAATATATAGAGGAAAAATATCTAACACCAAGATTGGACCCGGATGAGTTCTCCCCAGAAAAAGTTGGAAGGGATTGGGATTTTGACTGGTTTAGTAAGGCTAAAATACCGGTTGAACCATCACTACCTCGAACATCTGTATTTCCTAAATGGGAGTTACCATTTAGACGCACCCAAGGACAGGAGCAGGAAAAATGGGAGCCTCAGTCAGTGCAGGTTCGCTCAACGACTGGTTTATATTCGGTTTTGTGGACACGAAACAATTCATGAAGCTGAGAAGCTTATTTTTTTTGCACTAAGCTTTTTGTCCTTACTGTTTTGTTTCTAATATGACTTTGACATTTGATCTAATTTTACTCTAGGTGGAGATATCAGAATTAATGGCAGGAGCAGAGGACTCTGGAGCTTTGCCACGAATTACAGGACCAGCAAAGGACTTTGTGAGGGGGAGCATTCACAATCGCCCTTTTCATCCAGGTGGGTTGGATGGATCTCAGTCTTTGCCGAGGGTAGTTCCTAATGGTGCCTTGAATGGAGATTGGATACGCGAGGTTCTGCAAGGAGGTCCTGCAGAAAAAATTCCTCCAAGCTTCAAGGAAGGATTGAATCTTGGTGATCTCAAGGTATGCCGAGTTGCACTCTGCTTGAAAAGCAATTCACACTCTACTTGCATATGGCATGGTTTTATGAGACATCCTCTTGCATGAACTACTTTGACAAAGCATGTACTTTATTTTTATTTTTAAAATTCTTTCTATATTTTGTAATCGTGGCTATTCTTTTTTTTATATTTCTTTAGCCATATCCTTCTTCATGGAACGTGAATAAGTGCCAAACTTCTTCAAAGGGTGGTGTAACAGAGAAGCAGGCAGAGGAGAAGCAGGTCAGTTTATGTTCAACGTGCTATCTTTGCAATTTGGTTTGGTCGCTGGAGTCAATTTATAAATTAATATTTGGATTATGATGTGCATTGTGCTCTTTCAAGATCTTGTATTTTTAAGTGCTGTTTCTTTTTGTTTTTTCTTCTACTGAGATATGTTTTGCAAACTCATTTGTTCTCCTTCTTGAATATGAGTGTGACTAATGGTACTTTGTTCTTTCTATATATATAGAACACATTATCTCTGCAGTTTGATGAATTGTTCAAGAGAGCATGGGAAGATGACTTGGCTGAAAAAGCTGAATCTGATGGTATATATGCTCTCTTTATTTTGTTCTACTTCACGGCAAGAAGGTTTTATAAGATCGCAGGATTTGAGTGTCTGTCATGTCATTCCTGTATAAAAAAAGAGATATCTTGAAGTTGTTGAAAAAGATGTAAAGTGAAATTTATGAAGTAGCAACGCAATGAGGCATCCCTTATTTTTCGGAACAAAATTCTTTGTAATCTCAAATTTTGCGTGCTAGCTGTTTTGGTTACTGTGTTATTTGTATACTTAGCTACATATAGCCTAAAAAGTCTCAAATTACGTACACTCTAATACAAAACTAGCATCTAAAATCACTTCAAAAGATCATAACAAGTCTCTCCGGATATCTTGTTTTCCGTATTTGATACAATTATTTAGTTTTTTCTTTTAGTGGTATTCTGATTGCTCAAGGTCTCGAATTTACGGCTTGTTATTGATAGAAATATTAGTCTATCTATCGAGAAGTAGAAGCGAAGGGCCTATTCTTTCAGTTCTTGATATGAAATTTCCCAATCGATTACATGTGATAGTTAACTTTCTTAAAATTATTATTATGTGGTTGGATTCCTTTCCTTTTCATAATTGTGTAACTATGTCATGATAGAAATTTAAATTTGATTCTAATAGCTAAAAAACTTTTGTGAAATGAATACATGCATGTGCACTATGTCATGATAGAAATTTCTAGTGTACTTGGTGTATTAGGTAAAGGATTGGCTTTTCCCCTTTCCATTTTGAGTTTGTGTATACATGCATGTGCACTTATGTTACCTACCAAGTCATAGGACTTCTCCTTTGATTTTGGCTGGGAATGGGTGCAGAAAGAAGCATTTAGCTATATTTTTTTGGATGCTGGGGCCTGGTATTACTATTACATTTCATTATTAATAATGAGGTGTTTAACTAAAATGTTGGTACCTTTATCACTCACGTAGTCACTTTGAGTATGTTGATACTTTGGAGATTTTTGTAATTTTTTAACTTTGGTAGTATATTGGTTGCCTGGGGGTAATGGAATGTTGTTGATCTTCCACTTCCCATGTACTTACTAAAATATGTTCTTTTTAGGTGTTGAATCAAAAATAGAGTATAATGAATTAGAAATACAAGTTGAAAAAGCTGAAGTTGAAAGTGATGTTCCAGTTGAATTATCAGAATTAGATCAAGTTTTGTCAGTAGGCTCTGCAATTGTGGACTTAGAGGTAGACATAAAGAATAAAGAAGTTGAAAAACAGGTTAAAGAGGTAATCATTGTCTATTTGTTTATTTCGATATTGATTTAAATCTACATTGTTGATACATCTATTTGTGTGCTGATATTGTTTTCATGGTCATTTATTTGCAGTCTTGGGCTACCCGTGAAAGCAACAATGGCATTGCTGATCGTTTTCATGAGCTAGTTCCTGATTTGGCTCTTGAGTTTCCATTTGAATTGGATAGATTTCAGAAGGAGGAAAGTGATGTGCCAGTCTCTAGTCTTCACCATTCTTTCTCTTGTTCATTGTATACTCATTTCACTTGGCAATCCATAAGACGTAGAATTATTTTAAAACTGTTGTGCACAGGCCTTTGGGTTGCCAAAAACTCTGGGCAATTTTTAGTTCTCTTTCTCTCTCTCTCTCTCTCTCTCACACACACACACACACATAATGAAGCCCATTTTCAAACATTAAGGGTCTCTTAAGTCTCAGACATCATGAGGGGAATCTACAACAGTCCGAAACCTTAATCCTAATTCCCAAACAGTAAACCAGATGGGGTTGGTTTCATGAACAAGTTTTCAACTCCAGTCATCGTCAACTAATATTTTCCTCTTCCTTTCATTTCTGTTGACGCATATGATATTGAAAATTGAAGTTTGTCATATCTCTCTTCTTCTTTTGAACTCCTAAGTTCTAACCTTCTACCCTCTCATCCTGATGGCATCAATGCACAATGTAATTGGTTTTGGGTCATCCTTATTCATTCCTAGACCAAAAATTTTTCAAACTCATAACACAAGTGTACTCAAGGTCAATTCAGATTTGAAAATTGAAAAGCATCAGTTTTTTTGTTTGGGTTTTTCTGCTCTTCTTCCAAAGCCTATTTCCATCTTTTGAGAAGATTTTGGTGCATTTAGACCGAACTTTGAATCACAGCAAGTCAGTAACTGTCCTCATGGATTCTTTGGTTTTTTAGAGTTCGGTTCATCTGTGAAATGCTTCACTTACAGTCTTGCATAGATTGACCTTTTCTGCTCTTCGATATTTTTTTTGTAATAGGGAATATATATTGGTTCTGCTCCTTCAAACATTCTTGTTGGTTACCCCTGTGAAACAACTAAGAGATATACACAATCACTGTACTCGAAGATCAATGTCTTGTGATATTGTCTGTGAGAGCTAACCTCTCTCAAAAGGTTCCTAAGATTTCATAATGGGAAATTATTAATGATACCTTGTAGCCCCGTGGTATTATTACCATTTATCACAATTTTCCAAATGCTTGTTTTATTAAGGTTTGAAAAATTTCCTTGTGAAAGTCTCTGAATATGAAAAATGCGTGAGTGAATCTTAGAAAAGAAACGAGGAAATGGACTTCATGATTTTAATTCCAAAAAGTCAAGAATCCAATGGAGAATTGATTGTGTGATTAGTAAAGGTTAGTGTGGTGGTGTGGTTGGCGGCGAAGGGTGCTGGGGTTGGCCAATGGTGAGAAGGAGGGTTGGTTGGTGAGTGGTGGCTGGGCTAGGATAAGGGCTGAGGTGGGAAAGGCTGAGAGCCTGAGACAGTGGTGGTAGGAAGGGTGGAGGGAGGTGGTGGGGTGAGTTAGGTTTTCTTTTTCTTTTGAACAAAAAAAGCAATAAGTTCATGATTGAAAAAAGTTGAAAAATACAGGGTATCATTGAGAATCCTTGAAACTTAGGGTTACCATTGATAAAAAAGTGTTAAAACACAGGGGTACTATAAATAATTTTCCTTTCATAATTTTTGCTTTTACAGTTTTCGTGATGTAATGAATTTTCTTTCCTCGTTATATGATGCATTATTGTTGTATAAGATTGTAGAGTGGTTTTAATTAATTTACATTATTTCCCCTTTCGTTCTATATTGCAGGCGATCTATTATCTTGAGCACGGGGAGTCTGTTTTTGTGGCAGCTCATACATCAGCTGGAAAGACTGTTGTTGCAGAGTATGCATTTGCGTTGGCATCAAAGGTGTCTAACACTTTTTTCTTTCTTGATAATACTTCTCATGTGCTTATTTAAAGTACAGAAGATTCTCTTTTACGGTAACCCTTCTGTTTGAAGAAATTTAAATTCTAGTGCTAGATATGATATCCTTTAAATTTGTTTAGCTTGGGAAGTTTTTGACTTTATTGTATTGCTGTTGTTTCACATTGTGTTTCTATGCTGACTAATTAATTATGTGCTGTGTGCAGCATTGTACTAGAGCTGTGTACACAGCTCCAATCAAGACAATTAGCAATCAGAAATACAGAGATTTTTCTGGGAAATTTGATGTCGGTCTTCTTACTGGTGATATTAGCTTGAGGCCAGAGGCATCCTGTCTCATCATGACCACTGAAATATTGAGGTCAATGTTATACAGAGGTGCTGATATTATTCGTGATATTGAATGGGTAATGTTGCATGATTTCTTGTGGCATTTTGCTTTAATTATGTCATATCTGCATTTTGTTCTCATGTTCATTGACATGGATGATTGATGCTATAGGTAATATTTGACGAAGTACATTATGTCAATGATGCTGAAAGAGGTGTTGTATGGGAAGAAGTTATAATAATGCTTCCTAAACACATTAACTTCGTCCTCCTCTCTGCCACAGTAAGTGTTATTTAATAAGTTCATATTAATTAATCAGGATGACCAATATTGAGTAGAAGATAATTGAACAAATAATGTGAAGCTAAGTTGGACATGGATATGATTAATTTGCGTATAATGTGCTGCTTGTGACTGCAAATGATGTTGTTGCAAATTGTTGTGACTTCTATGTGGTTTATTCTCCTTTTTATAATCCTTTGAGTTTAATTCTTGAATGGAGGCCAGAAAAACGACATTGGATTTTTGAGTTTAGTTCTTAATGAAATCTATACCTTGAATTTCACACCTTGATTTTTCTGGTTTTTGAGGATTAATGGTTTCTTTCTGTGGTTTGTTTTTAGTTTCATGGTAACGATGAATTTTCCCGTCGGCCCTTGAAACCATGATAGATTGAATATATTTCTTTAAAGGATTTCTTTCATTCTGTTATGAACGGACTAATTCAAAGAAAACAAAAAATCTGGAAATATGATATTTAAAGGACAAAAGTGAAATTCTATTATAAAATGAATGATAAAAGGATCATTACAATCCTAAAAAGTAAAATAAGAAAAGATAGATCTAGCTATTCGTCACGCTTGAAATCTCCCTACCCACAATGTGTTTACAATTTTCTGGATGATTACTTCCTTCCCCTTTCCCCCTTCCCCCTATTTATAATAACAAACTCCCTAAAAACTAACTTATTACCCAAACCCTATTAGCATAGCAATTACCTAAAATACCCTTACTTAAGCCTATTTATCCAAAATACCAGTCCATTGCACATTCCTTGTATTTCTATGTATTTGATCAACATTGACCTTAATTTATAATCGAGAGTCCTACCTAATTTCCTATTAATAAGGATAAATATATATTTTCTAACTCAATAAAATAATACATGATTTATGAGATAACAAAACCTTATAATTCTATTAATTTATTTTTGTTTTCTTACAAATTTCTCCAAATTCCCCAATTTTAAATTCCTTTGATATGCAAAGAAGACCTTAAAATGGGAAAACGACTACAATCGAGACGAGGGTCTCTAGTGACCAACAGAGCAGTTGATGACTGATTGATGGTATATTTCTAATTGTTTTGGGGATCAACAAGAGAGAAATTGATTTAATTCATTTCCAGCTATTCTCCCTAATGACTCATCATCTCACTCCATTCTCTTTATTTTCCCAAGAACCTTATGCTCTTAACCTTGCAAATTCACTGTCTTTTCAATGATAGTCGCATTGACAAAATAGTTTATAAGAATTGCAAAAGAAGAAAAAGAAAGAGCTGGAATTTGATAAAGCTGGTGTATTAGTCGTGTGGATGCCGCTCAATTAAGAACTTGCAACAATTGCTACCTCATCATCATCCTCATCATACCTAGTGTATATCACTCATGTAAACTGTGATTAGGGTTTGAAGAGGGACGAAAGACGACGAACCAAACTAATAAGAAGAATGCAGCCAAAGAGTCATTTGATTCGAGAAAGAGCTGTGAAGGAAAGCAAAGCAAGACAGAACAAGATAAAAAGTACGACAATTAAGGCTAATAACATGACCAAAGAAATATAAAAGCAATCATAAAAGCTAAAATAATAAACAAGGCATTGGTGACATAAGTGTAGGTGTAGATGACTATCCAAGGTTTAGGATACTAATATGACGTTTGCAACTAGTTTTATCTTAGGCCTAGTGCGACTTCTCTATCTATCAACGTGATGCTTTTCACCCTTCTCAAAGGCGCGTCGGTGGACTTCCTTTCACATGTCCAAACCATTCTATCTATTTTCACTCATCTTTAGTAGATTGGGAAACCTGTAGCTTTTTTCTCAAAACCCTTTATCCATCCTAGTGTGTCCACACATTCATCTTAACATTCACATCTTTGCTACATCCATTTTATGCTCATGTCTTTTTAACTAGCCAACATTCTGCCCCATACAACAATGCGGGTTGAACTGCAACTCATTTTAATTCGTAAGTAGTATATTTTACATTATGTAACCCATTTTAAGTCATAAGTAGTATATTTAGAAGATGAATAATCACATATACAAGTATTCACAAATTAATTTACTTAATTACCAACCAAGATTAATTTAAATAACTCTGGGTCCATGTACTACTCATCACACTTGATCCCCCATAATCCAACTACATAACTAAAACCATATAACTAATTACATAATTTTCTTTATATTACTAATCCGCAATCAAACTCAAATTTCTAAACCAAGTAAATTCAACTTATAATCCCAACTTACAAATAACTTACAAACCCAATTTGTGAATACAACTCATGAGCTACTTAACAAATTCTCTTAACAATCAAATTAAGCCATAGTCAAAAAAATATACCACAACAACTCAACTTTATTATTCAAAATCAAACTCCTATTTCCAATTTCAAATCAAACACATTGTCGAAGTTAAGTGAGGTCATAATAATAAATCCATCTTCAATTACTCAACCTCTAATCCATATCCATGCTCATCATATTAGATTCCAATTCTAACACTACAACCATGTTCTAACATCCCAATGCACGATCAATTTGAGCCCATATCCATAACCTAGCTCATAAATTACTTTCGTAATACCACTCCAAACTCAAATTTAATTCATCACTATCGATCCACTATTCAACTTGTGTTCTCATTTTTTCATATAACTCATTAAGATAACTACAATCTAGTTCAAACTCATGTTATTATTCCAAATTTATGTAACCCATCTAATACCAAATTATATTCAAGCTCATATTCATTTCCTCTAATTAAAGTCAATTCACCAAAATTTTAATTACTTTTCTAACACATGTTTATTTCTATTATTAATAATCAACCTCAAAAACCATTTAAAGAATACTCAATATTCCTTAAACAATAATAACAAAAAAAAAAAATAAAAAATCAACCCAATAACCAAAAAAAAAATCTAAGTTATATTCCTTTCAAGACTTTAATCAACCCCAATGTTGAAAAGAACTAGCTCATTGTCATATAATTTCACATAAAGCCCAATACACTTGTTAACAAATTCAACTTAATCAATCTCATACCCAATACAGCAATATGATAGAAGTAATTTCATAATTCCATTTAGAACTCAATTAACATTTATTCCATTAAACTTATAGTTTTCTAAATTCCTCTAGTGTAATTTAGTAATTAATCTTCACATAATTAAAATTAAGCTCAATAAAATTTCGTTTTGGTTTGTTCTACCTCAAATTAGAAGAGGATATTAATGTAGGATTATTAACTCTGTGTGTGCAATTAATTTATATTGTCTGAGCTAGAGTTGAGAAGGCCGACTAACACGATTAAGATTACTTATTCGGGTAGGAAAAAAAGAAAGGGACATCATCAAGTTAGTAAACTGTAATTTGAATTTATTAAAATTAAGAATGGTTTGGACAATATAATTATTTAGAAATATATGGTAGCAACATGTTTTTAAGATACGCAAGTGGTAGCTTTTCTTAAAAATTTTCCACATAGTAGCACCATGTTTATGCATTTATCAATTGACATAGCTTTATTGTTCTAATTTTTACAGAATTCCGTTGAGTCTTCAGTAATTACCTTTTTAACCTTACTAAGGGTTCATCTTCTCCAAATTGAAACCTACTTGATGGTCTTTCATCTTAAGCATGTAAATCTTAACACCACAAAATCACTATGTGCTTTTGACATAAACCAAGCTCGCCACATAAATATACACATAATGAGCAAAACATAGGTATTTGTATTTCGAGAAATGAAAGTCAATCAAGATGATTGAAAAAAAAAATTACTTCGTTTTGTTCTTTTTTTGCAAGGTTTTATTTTTAAGAGGCAACCTATCTTGAAGCGAAACAAAAACACGACTGCCTGCATATCCAAGAGGCAACCCATCTGCCAGACAATTTGACTCCAATCATACCACCCAAATCTTAGAGCATCAAGATCTAATAAAATTCTTCTCCCATCCCTAGAATAAACAAGAGGGCAAACATGTACGTAACACCCAATATATTCAGGTTGGCATATACTAAACAATCTAACACATGAATCTTCCTTTACATACTCCTTCATCACCCACAAATTGGCCTGTCTGAGTAAAGGTCCTTGACTCCTTGTACCTCATTAGTAGGCAATGGAGCAATACCATCAAGATCAATTGTATGATAATTAACCATTAAACATAAACAATTGACCCAAAACAAGGATCAAACCGCTCTTAAATGTATCACCATAAATATTAATTGGATAGTTCATAAGTGAGAACCTTTCAATTTGAAGATCAATCCTAGCAATAGACATATACTTATATGGAAACTCGTGCAATGCACGAAGTTGTTAGTATTAAAGTATATATAAATATAAATTTTTAATAAAGATGCAATTACATGTTATCAATATAAAATTATAATATTTCTTATAAAATAGATAGAGAATTTTAGAATATATAGTACTTTTAATTAAAAAAATCCAGTTGTTGATATAAGTATTAATAAAATGCCATGTGGAATTTTACAGTCTTTTTATCAGATTGTATGTATGATTGTGATATACTACTCATATATTAAGGAATAAGTATATTAAGGAACAAGTAAATGTTTGCATTGATAAGAATTATTCCATATGGAAAATCACGATGAGAATGCCATAAGGAATCTTATAGTCTTTTATTAGATGGTATGACATGATGATTGCTCATATGTTAAAAGAATAAGTTGATGTTAACTTTAGTAAGAATTATTCATATGGAAAATCACTATGAGAATGTCATGTCGATTTTTTCAATCTTTTTATTAGATTGTATGATGTATGATTCATAATCCAAATTTTGGGCAATTAATACTTAATTAATACACTTTTTCCTCATTATAAAATATCTCGTCATTTTATAACCAAATCCGAATAAAACCTCATCTTTCGGATCTTGAATTGGAATACTGGGGAGTTTATGATGGGATTTAGTAAGGGGATTGAATAAGAAAAATTCAGAGTTAGAGAAATTGGAGATGCTAGTGACGCCATTATAGGAACTTATAACTATGTTTATTGGCAATCTAAAGGGTGATTGAGCTTCAAGACAGAGAGATAAGTTCATGGAAGAGAAGTTCAAAGAGTGAGGAAGACAAGTTACTGAAGTTTGATGTCTTCCGTGATATTGAAAAAATGGGTACTTAACGGCTACTTTAACGTTTTTTTCTTGTTAATGTTACTGAAAAACATAACTCGACAAGTTTGATGCTACGCTGTGGAAAAATATTTAAAAAAGCTACCATTCGCGTTTCTTAAAAACACGTTGCTACCATATAGATTATAGAATATCCCAAAATTATTTTAAGGAGCGTATAGACTCAAAATAAGATTAGTAAAATAAGAGAATAGTAAAATAGAGTAACAATAGAAATGAAGAACCATATCAATTGAATAAATTAAGATGGGGTTTCTTCATCACCATTAATTTTCAAATTTGAGTTTCTTCTTTAGGGTTAGAAATTACGTTTTGGCTTTCGTCGAGTAGGGATTGATTATAAAAGTTGGAGGACATGGGAGGGAAAGATTATGGAGGTGAATTGAAGAAATAATAGCTATATCTTGTTGTATGATTGTTTGATAGCAAGGAGCAAGGTGACATGGGAGTGGTGTTTGGTGGTGGGTTGATGGCAAACAAATGCTGGTAGAAGTTAAGATGGGATGGAAGCAAGCGTGTTCAACATACGTGGTAGCAGTATTTGTGGGGGTGGGTGGTGGGGCTCAGCATGAGGGTGTTCGCTTGATTTATTGGCATGGGCAGTGAATTTTGGGGGAGGTGAGTTAGGTTCTCCATTGTTTTCTAAAGTAGAGAAGATGATTGGAAAAGGTAAGGAAAAAATAGAATTGAAAGCTTTTTTTACAGATTACTCAAAAGAAAGGGTAGGAAAATGTGAAATGATAAGCTTGTATGGTAAGAAAAGAGGAATGGTGGTCCACCCTATATTTTTTTATTAAATTTTAAATTTATATTTCAATTGTTATCATCATTAATTATGTATTATTACTCTTATTATGATTAAATAAGAGATACATGGAAATGCATAAATTGAGAATTGACCTAATTATTTAAATGAGTACTACTATCAATTGGTTATTCAACCTAACCTCAAATTTGTTTTTAAGTATTAGTTATATTCAAATTTACAATTATTTACTAGAATATTTTTCATAAATATCAAAAAGAAACTTTTATAAATTATTCAAGGACTATTAGACGATTATAACAAAATATGCATTTATAAACTTTAATAGTTTAAATTCTAAATAAGTTTTTTGAACTGGTTACGTAAATGGAGACTTCAATATTAAAATGAATTTACTAATCTTAGTTCAAAACAAAAAGGTGCTTAAAGTTGCGTCTAATACATTTGCCTCCTTCTAGCCCTATTATTTACAAGCTCATAAATACAATTTTCTCTCTCTCTCTCTCTCTTTTGTGTCCAACTTTTTATAAAAGTTCTCATACACTAAGCTTTTTGCCTCCGCCACCGTCACTGCCATCTTTGTCGTAAATCTAGCTTCTTTATATCCATCTCTCTTAATTAGTCGATCTCCCTCATTCGTGCAATCCATGAGCTCTTTGTTTATCCTTTATCTTCTTTTTTTACTTCCGCTTTCCACCACCATGATTTCTTGTTCTCATTTATCTTACCCGTCGAAACCCCAAGAGTCTCTTTCGCAACGTGTCTAATGTTTGTAGCCATGCTTTCCCACATTTGAATAACATCTTCCACCTGCTTTGGGAAGCCCACCAAATTGAAAAATTAACTTCTACCTATAAATACATATAACCTTGCCTTCTTTTTTGTTCTATACAACATAAACATACAGTTGATCTCAAATCATACATTCATACTTCAATCCATACAGTTAATCTTAAATCTTAGAAAAGTCACATTTTATTACAAATCCTAGCCTTTTCATGTGAATTGAAAACGTTTTGCTACCAAAAATTAAAGTATAAACCAGAGGGTGACCATGTAAAATTTCCTTACAAAAAAGTATGAAGGAATAAAATTAAGGATTGGGTAACTTAAGGTGGATTTTCTAAAAGAAAATTTGATATTCAGATCATAACAATGATAAAATTATCCAAAGCAAGTAAGCTTGTCCAAATAGGAGTAGCGCAACCCATCTTGCTATATTATATAATTATTTCCCATTGGAATCTGGATATAGGGCAAAATCAGTTGCAATTATTTCCAGGTTTATTAAAATCGAGACTCCACTTTGAATTATAAAGGATTTTGTGGTCGTATAATAAAATTATAGAATCATATTATTCTACAAATTTTATACGATCAAAAATAAATCTCAAATATATTCTAGGTTTGATCCATTTCTATGTAAGATAATCCCAAAAGAATTTTAAATTTAGTTATTTACCATTTATACATGCAATGATTAGTGTGTCACGTATATATTGCTCCATTTATAATGCTGTACTATTAAAATAAAAAATAAAATTATTTATATTTGAATACCTTCTAGTTTATAGAATCAACGTTCGAACTTAGCTTTTGTAAGTTTAGCATACACAATCAAAAGTTTAATTATACTCGAGGAACAATTGTTTTAGTTAGGCTGCACTTTGCCCAATCTGTTTTTCATGGGTTGTAATTTTAACAAATTCACCTTTAGAATTTTGATGTCTTTTGCAAGTTTTATCTTATAGGTTCCAAACACAATTGAATTTGCTGACTGGATCGGCAGAACAAAGCAGAAGATGATCCGTGTTACTGGGTGAGACTACTTTCTGAGTTCTGGGTTTGCACTACTCTGGTTTGAACATTGAAGTTGACTTCTGTTGAACTGCATTGATAAAAGTTACGCTGGAACTAGATTATGGAAATTCTTTTCAATAAGAAGTTAACTGTACACTTTTTATCAGTAATTCCTCAAAAAAGTTATTTTTATCAAAGTTGATTCTCAAAAAAGTCTTCCTTGCAAAGTATTTTGAAAGAGAAATTATTATAATAGGTAGTTTTCTATATACCATATGCTTTTGTAATGAAAGAATATTGCAAGAATTGGTTTACCTTGTATACTTGTTTTGTCTGACATATATTTTGTTTATATTTAAATTATCAGGACCAGTAAGAGACCAGTCCCATTGGAGCATTGCTTATTTTACTCTGGAGAACTATACAGAATTTGTGAGAATGAAATGTTTTTAACTCAGGGTCTAAAAGCTGCCAAAGATGCTTACAAGAGAAAGAATTCCAATACAGCTCGAAGTGGCTCCTCAATGCATTCAGGGTTTGCTGCGGGTCCTGGTAAAGCTAATGCTCAGAATCGTGAAAATTCTCACCGTGGGAAACAAAAGCATTCTGGGTCCAGTACTTCTGGAAATTTCATTGGGACAGGTTCAGGGAACTCTGCTTATGGAAACCAGAACTTTGGCATGAGAAGACCAGATGCTTCTTTGTGGTTGCAACTTGTCAACAAGCTCTCAAAACAATCACTTTTACCAGTAAGTGGTACCGTTACTAATCAAAAGAATCCGATGATAGTCGCATTTTATTAAAACATGTTCCTTTTTGTGATACATGTCTTTTACTATGTTGCGAATTGCAATTCTTAGTATGTTGCATAGACTAATTGAGAGTAAATTTCTTCTATTACTTTTGGAAAAGGTGGTGTTCTATGTTTGTGGTGGGGGGGGGGGGGGGGGGTGTGTTGGTGGGGTTCAAAGAATGAATAATCTGTTAGCATGTTGCTGACATTTTGTGATTTATTTATATGTTATCTAATTTATGTTCGTACTTGCCTTTTGTTATTATAGGTAATTATATTTTGCTTTTCAAAGAATCGTTGTGATAGATCAGCTGATAGTATGACAAGTATTGACCTTACTAGTAGTCAAGAAAAGAGTGAAATTCGTGTATTCTGCGACAAAGCATTTTCACGGCTGAAGGGATCTGACCGAAATCTACCTCAGGTTCTTAAAGCTTTACGTTTGTCATATCTATTTTTGGGTTACATATGATCACTATTTATGAGTGATCTACTTATTTTCCAGATTCTCAGAGTTCAAGGTCTTCTCCATAGAGGGATTGGTGTTCATCATGCTGGGCTTCTACCTATTGTGAAAGAAGTTATAGAAATGCTTTTCTGCCGTGGTGTAATTAAGGTAAGTTGTTTCATGGAAGGTTGTTTTGTGGCAAGATCCTGGATGTCTTTTGTTGGGTGTTAATTTATGTTCGTCAATATTTCAGATTCTGTTTTCAACTGAGACATTTGCTATGGGTGTCAATGCTCCTGCAAGAACGGTTAGTCACTTTGTTGAACCTATTAGCAATCTTAGAATCACTATCATGCATTTTGAAGTGTTTCTCTTTATTTCTTAGTTTTTGGTATCGTCCGATCATTGCACACTAGGATTTGTTAGTGTCTTTTTTCTCCCACAATATCCCTTTTCTGAAGAGGTTCCCAGTTCTTGCAATGGGAAGGATCTTTTTAGTCTCTACCGCTCATAATAATTTGATTTTTGCTCACCAGTCATTCTTAGCCTTTTTCTCTTTGTAACTTTTTGCCTTGCTCTTAAATTTTTTTTTGCACTAGTGGGTCATTTTAGGGAGGACTGAATGATATGTCTCTTCAACTGGAATCAACCAAAGTTTTTGCTCTGCTTAGGTTGAAAATGTGGCTGCTACTGTTCTCTTTTTTAACTGTTTTTGCTAATGTGGACTGCTTGCTACTTCAGATCACATTTATGAATCCTTTATCACTATCAATTTCAGGTTGTTTTTGATACTCTCAGAAAGTTTGATGGGAAGGAATACAGGCAGGTAATTCCAGGAGAATATACACAAATGGCTGGTCGTGCTGGCAGAAGAGGTCTTGATAAATTTGGAACAGTTATTATAATGTGCCGTGATGAAATTTTGGAAGAAAATGATCTTAGACATGTCATTGTTGGTCATCCCACAAAACTTGAATCTCAGTTCCGATTAACTTATATTATGATATTGCATCTACTTCGCGTTGAGGAATTAAAGGTAGGTCCTATGAAGTTTAATAAATGTATACCTTCACAATTAAATAAGAAATCATGTGTGCAGGATTTGGCCCAATTAATTTGGCAAACTACAAATTAGTGACTATACAACTTTCCGAAACGCCATTAAGTGGCTTCCACATAGGTGGGGTTTGGGGGATCAGATATACACAACCTTATCCTTGTGAGTGATAACACTAACAAAGAGTGTTTTTTCCGATTGACCCTTGGTAGCAAACATTATGTGTAACTTCACATAAATAAGAAATGCACATGATTTAATGAGCCATTTTACGATAGTCCATTTAATCTCAAACCCAATAACTATAAATCTTTGGCCCTATTAAAATAAAAGGCACAAAGATTTGTGACTATTAATTTTATATTATCTATCAAGAAGAGTATATATTTAATTTACACATTTCTATTATCTTGTAGAAGAGTGTAAAATTTTTGAATTCAAGCGGCCTAGTTTCATTATTATATCAACCAAAATGATAATTACTACAGCATCTCCATACAAGTCTGAATTTTGAAAGGCATCCAACATCACATTATGCTATTCCCTGAAATTAAGTTCACTTGTGTTGATTGCCAACTTAATTTCTTGGTATAATGAGATCCATATAGTCATCTTTTTGTAAACTTTCTTTCCTGAACTTGGTTGACGAAATCTAGTTCTTTGGAGAGAAATAAGGTGTGTGTTAGTATTTTGCTTTAGCCATCATAGATTTTTGTTTTTTCACTGTCTAATCATGTGTTCTGTTGGTATTGTGAATCCATATTATCTGTTTATAACTGCAGGTAGAAGATATGTTAAAGAGAAGCTTTGCAGAATTTCATTCCCAGAAGAAACTTCCTGAAAAGCAACAACTTTTGATGGTCAAGCTTGCTCAGCCCACAAAAACAGTCGAGTATGTTTCTATCTATAAGATGCTTAATTTTCCTAAAAGACTAAACTTCTGTCACAACATGCATTTACTTAAACCCACATGGCCAAACCCAGTCTGGAGGTACTAATCTCTACTGAATCTCCTTTCTGTGAGGCCTTTGTTTGGTTTCAGCAGGTAGGCCTGTTCAAAAAAACCTGACCCACTGACCCGCCGACCCACATTTAATTGACGGGCCATAAAAGAGAAAAAAAAAGAATTACGGGTCGGGTCATGGGCTGAAAATATTTTAAAGCGGGTATCCGTTGACCCGCTTATTATAAAGGAGTTTTTTTTTTTTTAAGTTTTCTGTGTGCATTATTAAAATTGTTAAACATCAATTCTTTTTCTAAAGATCCTACTACTCTCATTTTCTAGTTCTTATTCTGAGTGCCTTTTCAAAACTATTGCTCCTATTCTCATTTCTGAATTGTTAATCTCTCACTCAAACACTCAAATTATACAACTTCAAAAAATCCTTTTTTTAATCTTGGGCATTCAAGGTAAACAACTAGAACTACCTGTTAATAGCAACTCAAAACTCCCTTTTAATTTTTAATCTTCCTTTGCATCTCTTTTTATGATTTATGATTTTCTCTTCAAATTAATGTGAATCCTAATTAATTAATTGGGTTTACTAATCTTTCAAAAAAAGATTATTTCTTTTTCCATAAAATCTAATTTTTTTCTTCATTATATTTATTGTTATTATTATTTGCAGTTGTTTGATGTTTCAAATTGAAAAATACATAATGGATTTCAATTCAGGATCCTTAATTTCATGTTTTGAACCCGTACATGCACAATGTTATTTTTTTTTATTTTTTATTTTTTTATTTTTTTTTAATTAGCATAATTTCATGTTTCTGCTTGTTTTATAATTGAATGCTAAAAATTTAATATACTAATTAATCCAAAAAAAAGCTGTCTAAAATGCTTATTATGTCATTAAAAAAAGTGCCTAAAAACCATTCCACAAAAATCATTTAAAAGCTGCCTCAAATCAAAAACCGGGTACCTGTGTCCCGACCCCATTTATCCGGGTTGGGTCAGGACGCGGGCCGTTGAATTAGGTACCCGATTAACCGGGTACCCGAAAAGCCGGGTACTCGGTTATGAACACCCCTATTAGCAGGTAATAACATATACTATAATCATAATGCCTAGATCATGTACTTGACATGTTTATATCTTTTTTTACAATGAGACATATCTTTTAATTAGGTTTGTCAAATAGATCAGGTTGGGTCGGGTTCGGGTTCAGGTCATATATAAACAGGTCAGAAAACCCTTGACCCAAATGCAACCCATTTAGTTAATTGGGTCGAAAATCACAATCTTGACCCGACCTGCAACTAATCAGGTTGACCCGATTTTGACCCACTTAACCCATTTATAATTTTTTTGTTTTCGTTTTAAGGTTTTTAACGTTGATTAAATCTAATTTTTTTAGGCTTTAATTTTAACTTTATGTTTTTTTGTTGTTTATTTTGTATTTAATATGAAAAATAAGAAAATATTAAATAAACTAAGTTTAGCTTATACTTATTGATTTAACTCGAAATTAACACATTTAATTAAATGGGTTATACAGGTTTTCTTCAGGTTTAAAATTTTGACCTGAACCTAACCCATTTAATAAACAGATCAGGTCGGGTTGACCCATTTAATTAATTGGGTCAAAAGTCTCAACCCAAACCCACTTATTTCGGGTTAGGTTCAGGTCAGGTTAATAGGTCGTGTCAACTTTTGCTAGCCCTACTTTTAATTGAAGTTTATTGTCTTAGTGGATAGCAACAAATAAAGTATAATCTTTGTAGCAAAAATTTCCACATTGATTTGTTTGGATTCATGTAGCCGACCCCAAATAAGGACATTGTTACTGTTGATGATGAGACATGTAAATAATATACTCATAGGGGATAAGTTTTGCAATTTGGTATTCCTATTATCTCAATAGCTGAAAGAATCTTTTACTTTCCTTCAATGTTATGGTTTAGTTCATTTGCATGCCCATGTGTCATTGATGATTAGTGAATCAAAAGTAGGCAATGTAAAGGCAGTTGAGGTGTACTTTAGTTTGGATGTTAGGAGAAGGAACATTTCTGCCCACGTTTCAACAGTTGTACTCATGAGTTGATGTGATTCAGGGGCATAATGTAATGGTCTTTTTACGGAAAGCAAACCAAGAGGAAGAGACAAGGATATGTTAATTTTGGAGTCACATCAATCTTTTTAAGGTTTTCACCTACTCTCTATACTAAAGTGCCTCTTGCTCTATTAGGCCCCCTGCAAAGGACTTCGAATTCCATCTAACGGAAGAGAGAAAGAAAACTGGTATTATGATTTGTTAAAGGAATATTGTGACTTGAGTGAACAATCAAGTCTATGCATAATGTGAGCACGTAGAGATGGAATCCTATGGATATCATAATATGTGTGTTAAGTTGGTGATTAAAGTGTATGACTTAAGGTGTGGATGTTTATGATGGTGTTTAAGTGTGGTGATCAATACATTAAGTTATGAGTGTATTGATGGAGGCTCTTAAACATGAGAATTAAGGTGGCATGATGAATGAGATTTGATGAGGAATGCATTAGTTTTGGATACTGTACTAAGTGCCTTGAACGAGGCAAATAAAATATCCAAGGTGCCTTGAACGAGCAAAGTGATCAGAATAAGTCAGAAGGACCTGCAGAAGGGGTGCTGGAACGAGCAGGGTTAGTGCTGGAACGAGCACCTGGATCAGAGTGCTACTGTTTGTTCAGCTGGATCCGCTGGAACGAGCAAGCATGGGGCCCAACTCTTAGAAGTTGTTACTTACTATTAATTCTTGGCTTTTAAGTTTGTATTTCCATTAATTAATCCTACAAATAGGAAGCTCTATGCTCATCAAAATACATCAAACACAAACCCCTAAGCGTAAACACATAGCCTTTGTTTCTCTTACTCAATTGTAATACTTCATTTGTAAGAGTTTTTATACTCCATTGAAATAGTATAAACAAAGAAACTGCACACCACGGAGGACGTCGCCCTCATTGGGTGAACCTCCTTAAATCTTTGTGTCATTTGCATTATTTTATTTCCTTTAAACATTGTCAATTCATTGAAATTTTTATTAGCACATCAAGGTACTTCATTCATACCTTCATTTTTGATGATATTAGAGTTTAAGAATTGTTTCTTAAGCTTTAATCTAGCTTACATTTCATGATTCATCCCACATTGAAAACCAGGGGTGATTCCACGTCAAATGCACCCATCTCTAAGATCTTTCTAGTTACGTAGATAGATCTTGAATATTGAATTTGTTTGCATTGAATAATTTACATGAAACATGTACTCTAGCATGCATCCGAAAGCTTTGTGCTAGCATTTGAACAAGAGAAGGGGGTATACTAGCTCTAGTTATTGTGTCGTGACATGTTTAGAAATATCCCTATACTATAGTGCCTCTAGTTCTATTAGGCCCTCTGCAAAGGAATATAAATTCCATCTAACGGAAGAGAGTAAGAAAACTGGGATTATGATTCATCTCATGTTGAAAACCAGGGGTGATTCATTGTCAAATGCACCCATCTCTAAGATCTTTCTACTTATGTAGATAGATCTTGAATAATGAATTTATCTGCATTGAATAATTTACATGAAACATATACTCTAGCATGCATCCGAAAGCTTTCTGCTAGCATTTGGACAAGAAAAGGGGGTATACTAGCTATAGTTATTGTGTTGTGTTTAGAAATATGATGTATGGACTACGGAGAATATGTTATTTTCTTCTCTCTCCCTCCTGCTTCTATCTCTTAATAATGATATATACAGTTGCCTCAGGAAGAAAATTTATGATCTAAATGGTTGCTTCTTGTAGATGCATAAAAGGTGAACCATCCATTGAGGAATATTATGAGATGTATGCAGAGGCTGAGGAGTATTTGAACCAGATAACAGAGGGGGTCATGCAGACTCACACGGCACAGCAATTTCTTGTGCCTGGAAGAGTGGTAGTTGTTAAATCTCAAACGGTGAGTGGCTTCCTAGCAAAATGTATTGCACCTGTATCAAAGTCCATGATGAATGGTCTGCTGAAATTTCAAGTCTGCAACGTTGTGAAATCTGTCCTTCAAAATATGTGAAACTGCTTTCTTATTTCTATTCCACAGACACAGGACCATTTACTTGGGGTGGTGGTGAAAGCACCTTCAGCCGCCATGAAAAAGTATTTGGTTTTAGTGCTTAAACCTGATTTGCCTCCAACAATGCAAAGTGGGGCTATTATTGACAAAGGGAGTAGCAATTCCGGAGAAGGTTTTTTTATGTTGCCCAAGGGAAAACGTGGTTTGGATGATGAATATTACTCTTCTGTCACTGCTCGCAAGGGATCGGGTGTAATCAATATAAATTTACCTTACCAGGGTGTCGCTGCAGGTATGAGTTATGAGGTTAGAGAAGTGGAGAGCAAAGAGTTCCTTTGCATATGCAATTGCAAAATAAAGATTGACCAAGTTCGGCTTCTTGAAGACGTTAGTGCTGCTGCTTATTCAAAAACTGTTCAGCAGCTTTCTGAACTGAAATCTAGTGGGAGTAAATATCCTCCAGCATTGGATCCTCTGAAGGGTATGGTCTCGTTATCATTTTCCATTATATAGTAATATAAGATAAATAAATCATCAAAAATTACCTATTAAAATACACTTTATTTCAAAAACTACATTTGGTCAAAAACTACCTTATGTAGTATTAAATTACATTTCTTTGTGAAGAGTACCATATAACATTTTCCATCCATTTGATCATTACAGTGGGTTGCAAAACCAAAGATACTTGGCAAAATTTTTTTTTCCCTCCTTCCCTTCGTCTTTAATTTGATTTTGTTTTGTTTGTTTTAGTTCAAAGGAAAATTAGTTTTACTATTTCCTTCTACACTAACCAGCCTTATAAAATGGAGGTAAGTGATGGTGCATAGGTTTTAGAAATAAAAACCACAATGAAAGACATCATATAAGGTGGTGGAGAAGGAAGGTTTTTAACTGTAGGTGAGGATCTGAAGAAAATGATGGAAGAGTTGGATTCCATAGAAGTATACACAGTTTTTTTTGCCCAACTTTATTAGAATTAAGGCAAGATCCAGCAACCCTTTGTACAGGGAAAACCTACAGGAGTTTGAAGATTATGCAGTGCCTTTCTTTGAGTCATTTAATTTGCTACAAATTCGACCCTAAGTTTAGAGTCCATTCTTGGATCTTACATGACTTACTTTGACATCAAACACGTCTTTGTATGAAGCGAAAGAAGCTAATACGAAAAAGCAAATGCGTCATGTTTTGACAATGGCTTCCAAAAATAATCATCACTCTTGAAGATGGTGTGGCAAGGAAAGTCTTAGAGGATATAAACCACAATAAAAGAACTTGAAACTCCATTATATTCACCATTTTTAAATGCCCACAGGATATTCCACTAGGATTTTGATATTTCATTCCAAAAAAATTAATCGCTTAACATTTCAGTCTAAAACATTAGCTTGGTTGTACTTAGATGCACGAATCATGAAAGTTGGGCCTTCTTTTAGTTTGTGTTTATTTCTCGTTTTACCAGCTGGCTATCTGTCTTCATTGATTTGGAGAGCTTTCTAGAACCTTATATTTGATTCCTGTTGGATATAAACTACCCTTTCATTTTATCCTCTCCCCCTATATTTTCCATAAGACAATTGTTTTTTTATATATAAACTTCCATATAACATTAATCAAAGCAGGAATAAAATCATTTAGTCATATTTAAAAAGTTGATGCAAGGCACATGTTAGTCAACTCTCACTTTGATGATCAAATGGATGGAAAACGTTAGTTGGTACTCTTTTGCAAAGATATAAGATAGTATTTGATTAAAATTTTTTAAAGTAGCTGTGAATATAGACACTCAAAGGAAGAGAAGAGAATGGAACATCAAGAGATTGAACAGAACAAACACATAAAGCAGCAAAAGCAAGAACTCAAGTGTACTAATGGTACCTTAAGCTACCCTTCCCCAAAATCAAAGATTTATATTTCCTTATGATAATTCAACAATTACATTAAGAAATTTCTCATTCAAAAACACTCTCTAGTTTTTCATTTAAAAATTTTAAAGTAGCTGCGAATATAGACACTCAAAGGAAGAGAAGAGAATGGAACAGATTGAACACAACAAACACATAAAGCAGCATAAATCAAGAACACAAGTGTACTAATGGTTCCTTAAGCTACCCTTCCCCAAAATCAAAGATTAATGTTTCCTTACATTAATTCAACAATTACATTAAGAAATTTCTCACTCAAACTCACTCTCTAGATTATGCATGAACTCCTATGGAGTTTCTCACAAAATAAAAGCACACCCTCACAAGGTTTAAAACCTAAGAAATGTTGCTTGCACTCTTCCTCTACACTTCTTCTAAACTTAGAGACCCTCTTTCTTGGCTCAAAAGGTCAAAAAAGTCTTACATTGGAATCCCCAAAGAGATTTGCTCATGCTTACATAGAAAACAAGCCTGTGACTGGTGTGCTCGATTGAGCCACCCACTGTTTCTTCGCCATTGATCAGTTGAGTACACTGTTTCTTCACGTTTTCCTTCTTCTCTCTTGCTTCCTTGCTTCCTTGCTTCCTCATCTATGCCTTCTTCAATGCAAGCTAAGGCTTGCCCCACTAGGTGTTAAAAACACATCCTTGTTCATGGATGGTTTGGTTCTTAACAGTGTTTTTTGACAATATGTGTATTTCAAAGTAGTTTTTAACAGTTCCACTTGACAAGTTAATACCTGCATTTGTTAATCCTATCTTTAACAGTCATTTGGAGATTTGGATATTGAATCTGCAATTCTGCATCCCTCAGGCATACACACAATAAGGAACATAAAATTTGAAGAGAGAAAGGGGAGGGGAATAAGAGCAATGAAACAAGAGTAATGCAATTATGAGAATGACATACATTACACTTTTGATTACTATTCAGATTTGAAGCTGAAAGATGTGAACCTTGTTGAAGCTTATTATAAATGGAACGGGTTATTGCAAAAAATGGCGGTAAACAAGTGTCATGGATGTATAAAGTTGGACGACCATATGAAATTAGTTAAGGAGATATTCAAGCACAGAGAGGAAGTCAATGATTTGAAGTATCAGATGTCGGATAAAGCACTTCAACAGATGCCTGATTTTCAGGGGCGGGTATGGATGCTTATCTGTATAATGTTTTGATTTATTGCGATTAAGTCACTTGCTTATTAAATTCTTGTTGTTTTTGTGTCCATAGATAGATGTTCTTAAGGAAATTGGGTGTATAGATGATGACCTTGTAGTTCAGATTAAAGGCCGTGTTGCTTGTGAGATGAACTCGGGGGAGGAGCTTATATGTACCGAGTGTTTGTTTGAGAACCAGTTAGAGGACCTGGAACCAGAAGAAGCAGTTGCTCTAATGTCTGCATTTGTTTTTCAGCAAAAGAACACCTCAGTTCCTTCTTTAACTCCCAAGCTATCTGCTGCTGTGCAGAGGTTAGCAACTTCTGTACATATAGTTATTGCCCTTGTATGCTTCCATGTTGTATCTGGCATGTATTAAAATCTTGCATAGTTCCTGAAATTTGGTGTTGGAGGGGGTGTTTTTGCCTCTCGGATAGTTAGCAGGATCACATGTGATATAAATGAGGGTTGTTTAAAGAGGGGGGGGGGGGGGGGGGATGAAGTTTTTAAGACTTCTCTTGATCCCATCTTAGTTTACATAGAGATGGCAAATGAGTCTGTCAGAGTTTTTTTGGTCTTGTGTCGATTTCAGTGATGAATCGTTTCATTCGGTCTCAGGTTGCTGGTTCTATTTTTTATTCTTATGACCATCTAATAAATTCTTGACATTGCTATTTGGGTATGGTTAGTTTCGGTTTTTGCCAACAGACAACATATCACATTGTTTAAGGTTTGGGCTGGGTAGTTCAGATGAGATACATGCCAATTATGCCAAATCATGGTACCTTTTGATGGTCTTCTTGTCAATGAAGTCATTGTATTTTCGTATTATCTTAGGATGTCCTTGCATAATTTTTAGCTTTAATCTTTGTCCAGATTATATGCTACAGCTATTAGGCTGGGGGAGTTACAGGCCGACTTTCAACTCCCAATAAGCCCGGAGGAGTATGCTTGCGAAAATCTGAAGTTTGGTCTCGTTGAAGTAGTTTATGAATGGGCAAAGGTAACAAATTTTCTACTGATGGTGCCCATATGAAATCCTTTTCTCTTGAGAATTGCTTGGAAAATGCTTCATTGCATGTTTTCTTTGGAAGCTAAACTTTAAAAGCATCTTTGTACAGGGTACAGAATTTGCTGACATTTGTGAGCTAACTGATGTTCCCGAAGGCCTGATAGTGAGGACTATTGTCCGACTTGATGAAACATGTCGAGAATTCAGAAGTGCTGCTGCTATTATGGGAAACTCTGCTCTGTACAAGAAAATGGAAGCGGCCTCCAATGCCATAAAGCGGGATATTGTGTTTGCAGCTAGCTTGTACATCACAGGAGTTTAACAGTGACCTAGGGTTTCTAATCTCAGATGCAGTTATGCCTGGCGGACCACAATCAACAGCTAAGGAACCATTTATTTCAGGTGATGCAATTAGTTTACAACTTTTGCAGTCACAACAAGCTCACAAGTCAAGATGCAGTTGTGATGCATGCTTTGATGTGACCAGAGATTGAATTCCATGATTCTGTGGTCTCATAACAGTATACTCTCTTAAGATCCCCAATATGGACAGGTATAGAAAGAAGTTCTCTTGTACATCGACGAAATTACTAGTAGATTCATCCTTGTATATCACAGGTGAATGAATGATATATGGAAATATAACCATCACAATGAATCTGTAAAATTTTGTCATGTAATGCAAATTAGGATGAAATCAGTTAAACTTGATTAGATAAGTATGGTGGTTAGTGATACTCCTTTGTGAAGGGCTCAAGTGTACGATGAGTGTCGGTGCGTTGTTGGATACTTGGATTTGTTGACATAGAGTACGTACTACTGTAATATTCGGATGTCTTTGCCTATTTTGATCAATACCACTTACAGGACTATTGAAATCAGGTCCTGTCAGTTTTACTTTTGCCAAGAATTCAACAAGGACTCCTACAAGCAGTAATACATAGAAAACACCTGGTACATAAGTGATGAATGAACCTTGCTCCTGTTTAGCTATCCATCCATCAACAACAGCACATTGGATAAACATTTACTCTTTGTTCTCTACATATAGACTACAAATTCAATTTTGGTCATAGTGAATTAATAATAATAATAATAATAATAATAATAATAATAATAATAATAATAATAATAATATAGTTCATCATATAAATAATAATGCTGGCAGGCTAGTAGATGTAGAAATGTGTAATTCTCCTTTTCATTGGAGTATTCTGATTGCATCATATGTAGGAATAGTTACAAGCTAAATATAGGAGAGAATATCTCTATTGCCTAAAATACACAAAGAATATATTACGTAATATTCACAAGATAATAGAATGATAATGAGATAATATTGACATATTATCTATCACAGCCCTGCAATTGAAGCGGGAGGAGGTCGAATGCTTAGACCGGATCTGAAGTCTAAAAATAGTTTCCGTGGCAACCCTTTTGTGAAAATATCTGCACATTGGTATGAAGATGGAACATGAAGAACCTTGATGCGCCCGAGAGTAACTTTATCACAGACAAAATGAATATCCATCTCAATGTGTTTGGTACGTTGATGTTGAACCGGATTACATGACAAGTACACAACATATATGTTATCACAATATACTAAGGAAGCCCGTTGAACAGGGCAATGTAACTCGAGCAGTAAATTTCGTGACCAACAAATTTCAGCAACTACATTAGCGACACCCCTATATTCGGCTTCGGCACTAGATCTAGAAAGAGTAGCCTGTCGTTTAGCAGACCAAGAGATAAGGTTATCACCCAAATAAACACAGTACCCAGAAGTAGAACGATGAGTATCCGGGCAACCCGCCCAATCGGCATCCGTGTATGAAACTAGTCTCAGAGGGGTAGATTTGTATAAATGAAGGCCATGATCAAGGTGCCTTTAATATATCAGATAATGCACTTAAGAGCGTTAAAGTGAGGTTCCCTCGGAGCATGCATGAATAGACAGACCTGTTGAACAGCATAAGCGATAACAAGTCTTGTGAAGGTGAGGTACTAAAGTGCACTAGCAAGACTCTGGTAAAGAGATGGATTACTCATAGGTTCGCCACCCAGAGCCCTAAGTTTGGACTTAGTATCAACAGGTGTGACAACGGGCTTACATGTGTCCATCTTTGCCCTATGAATAATTTTGTGTGCATATTTTCTCTAACTTAGAAACAAAAATTTTTTGTTGCAGCTTATAGAGATGCCCAAGAAGTAACTAAGTTAGTCTAGGTCAGACATTGCAAATACGAACTTCAGAAGTGCAACTATATCCCACTTTAGTTTCTCGGACGAGGCTGTGAGGATTATATCGTCAACAAAGAGTAACAGATATGCAACATTTTCATTTTGACGGAAAATAAACAAAGAATTGTCTCTTTTGCTACATACAAATCCAACCTGTAAGAGATAGTTAATAAACTGTTATACCGAGCTCGAAGAGCTTGTTTAAGACCATAGAGAAACTTACGTAGCTGGCAAACATGTGTAGGAGCATTGGGATTGACAAATCCCGGAGGTTGATGCATAATGACCGTTTCTTTTAAATCACCATAAAGAAACGCAATTTTCACATCTAGTTATTAAATGCGCCAATGCCTCCACATATAAATACTCAAAAAAGTGCGTATATTGGTGGGTTTTACCACAGGGCTAAACGTCTCATCACAATCAACACCAACCTGTTACGGCTTGCCATTAACAAGTCTTGCCTTATGTCTCTCCAAATCACTATTTTCCCTGTACTTGTGTTTAAACAACCACATGCAGCGAATGATATTCACCCCATCCGGTCATGGAACAAGATCCCAGGTGTGTTGTTTAGTAAGAGCATCATATTCCTTATGCATGGCAGTATTCCAATTATGGTCAAGCATGGCTAATTTCAGATTTTTGGTTGAGGGTGAAACAGATTGAACCGTAAGATTGGCTTGGTATTTGGGGTTTGGCTTCTAAATCCCACACTTAGCACGAGTGACCATAGGGTGAGATGGTTGTAAAGGTGGTCGAGAAGGGATATGTGAGGCTGGACTCGGTGCAGGTGGTGCAATTGGGATTAAAGGAAAAGAAGGTGGGCTAGAATTTTCGAATGGGCTAGTAGGTGTTGAGGGTGTTGGATTGTTTAAGGTGGTTGGGCTTGTAGAGGAGATGAGTTGAGTGTTTGAGAAGGTTTGGGTAAGATGTGGTATAAAAAATGGACAAATATCACTTTTCATAAAAGTATAATCGATGTCCCTAAACTGTTGCATGTTTTTGAAGGGGAAGTGTTCTTCAACAAAAGTGACATGTGGAGATATAGTTATCTTATTGGAGGATAGGTCGTAGCAAAAATAACCCCGATGGTTAGAAGGAAAACCAAGGAACACACATGGTTCGGAACTCAGTGCAAGCTTATGGGGGGCAATCGAACTTAAATTTGGGTAGCAAAGGCAACCGAAAATACAAAGACGGTCGTATGTAGGAGTTCTACGGAATAAAATATCGGTTGGGGTGCGATTTTGTATGGTGGTAGAAGGCAAAATTTTTAGAATATATACAACCATATGTACCGCATTAACTTAAAAGGTGGGTGGAAGCGAGGCATGAAAAAGCATGGTACGAGACATATTTTTAATATTGCGAATAATTCTTTCAACTTTGCCATTTTATGGTGAAGTATTTGGACAAGAGAAACGAAAGACCACATCATTAGTAGCAAAAAATTATTGAAAGGGAGTATTATCAAATTCGCGACTATTATCACTTTGAAAAGTTTTAAGGTTCTTTTCAAATTGAGTTATTAACATATGCTCGGAAAGGGAGAAAAACATCATAGACTTGAGATTTATACTTGATAGGAAACACCCAAAGAAAATGAGAGAAATCATCAAGCAACACAAGATAGTATTTATGACTCAATTTGCTAGAGATAGGAGATGTACATAAATTCGCATGTATGATGTCAAACAGAGCAAAAGTACTAGTAGTAGATGACTTAAAAGGAAGTCGTACATGTTTTTCTAGTGGACAAGAATAGCAAAAATGAGAACTATTTCTCTCATTATAACGAATTGAATTTTTGTTTCGAAGAATATTAAAAATTGGTTTGCCGAGATGTCCAAGTCTATGATGCCTAACAGAAGGAAAAATTGTGGCAAGAGACAGTTGACTATTACCATGATGAGCGGAAGAAGGTGTTGAAAAAGGATATGTAGAGGTCCCCCACACTATTGCACCGAGCTAGAGTAGTCCCCGAAAGAAGGTCCTTCACAGAAAAACCAAGAGGGTCAAACTCAACAGATACAAAATTGTCAGATGTAAATTTTCTAACAGATGTAAAATTTTTAATAATGTTAGGAGCATATAGGACATTCTTAAGGTTGAAAGGTGGGTTAGGTGAGGGAATGATTGTAGTGCCATAGCTATGTATTGGAATACGTTTACCATCACCAACATAAATAAATTAAGGAGTTCTCAAATTAAACAGTTTAGAGAAATTACCCGAGTCACGAGTCACGTGGAAAGTAGCATCGGTATCCATGTACCAGCCGTTCTCAGGGGGGTTGATACTCATAGAACTACATGCTTCACCAAGCTCCGTAAGAGATATAAGAGGACTGTGTTAAGAAGGATGGGTACCCACATATAATAGGCGTGGTGCTGCTGCTGCTGGGCTTTTTGTTGGGATGGCCGTGGACCTAAAATGGAGCCTTGTTGTGGGCCGCGGTATATGGGTTGAGGGGCTATTGGTCAGTTGGATACGGACATGGTTGTGAAGCCCACTTTCCTTGTGGGATTGGTGCCCATCCATAAGCCCATTGAGGAGCTTGATGCTTCTCATTATTCGTCCCTCTTCCACGTGGTTTACCATATTTAGCACCGTTGTGATTGCCTTTGCTTTTCCTATGAGTGCCAGCGTGGCTGCTGCCCTGTTGTTGAATGGGTGGCTGTGTTGGGGTGGAAGAGGAGGTGGTAGAGCCATCAAAATGTTGGGTGACAAGAGCATGTGCCCTATTTTCTTCTTGTTTATTGAGTCGAGTCTCCTTTAGTAGGAACATTGAGCGGGCTTTATTGAAACTTGGAGTGGGTTCAGATTGAGAGATAATAGTAGCCAAAGTATCAAATTGACCCGGTGAGAGTCCCGTAATTATCTGCATAACCATCTTGTGTTCGGATACCGGACAATCAACGTTTGCTAATTGTTCTGCAAGAAGCTTGATATGTTTGCAAATATCAGACATATTTGCAAAGTGTAGAAGTTTTGTCTCATTCAACTATTTTTCCAAGTATATGACCCTAGTGTGCTTATTTTCGTTGGGGATTCTCTCCCTAATGAGCATAATGTTGAACAATGGCAAATTTGCCTTGACCTTTATGAGGGTTTGAATAGTGAGACTAGGGAATTAGTGGATGATGTTTACTCAAGTGCACTCCTTGACCAAACCTCGATTCTATGTCTAAACTTCTTTAGATGGTTGGCCAAGGACAACTTTAAGAAAGAATATCGTGGTTTCCCTCCCCTTGAGGTTCCACTAGCCTACCCTTTTATCGATTACGCATATGGTGATACACCAATGGGGGATGAGTTGGAGGGAACGTGGAGTGTTAACCAATTGAAAAGGGGTTTTGAGGAGAGCTTAGGTACCCATGACCACCTTGTGCCCTTAGCGGTAGACCATGACCTAGACTCCCCTTGCCTTGTTGCTTACTCCCCTCCATCTCTTGATGATCAACTTATGGATGAGTTTTATGATGATATGTACTATTGGGAGGAGTTCACATTCCCCACATTCTTGCATCATGACTCTCCCGTTTCCTGTGTTGATGCACCACCTACCGGCGGGGTTCTTGTTGAGGAGCCTTGTGCACTTCACCAAGATGAACCCCTCACATATGTGCATGATCATCTAGCTAGTGAACCCAATGACTTAGAGGTAGATATGCCCTCGATTGAGGAGTCTCAAGTGGATACCCTTGATGTGCCTTCTGTAGAGTCTCACTGTACACCTCTTAGCCATTGTGAGATGCTTCCCATCGCCCTCCATCATGCTCAACTTGATGCTTGTGATGCCTTACCGCTTGCTTCCCTCCCCTCTTCCCGTCGTTCGCTCTTCCTTCAGCTTTTCATCTCGTTATGAAAAGTCGATCTTTGTTTTGTTTCTTCTTTTCTTCTTTCTTCTCTCCCTCTTCCACTCCCCAACTTCTGTTGTTGTGAGGAGTGAGTTTGACAAAATCCTCTAAAGTTTGACTCACTATATAGTGAGTCAGGTCTAGCTAAAGACCTTAAAGAAGCGCTTGTTGGGAGGCAACCCAACTGTAAATATTATTTTTTGTTTCGTTTTTGTTCCCTTTCATTGCATTGCATTTTTGCTAGTCATTGCTCACGTTTGGTTTGTAGTGTTGTTTGTTAGAACTTGCAGATCCAAACGACCATTAGCATTGACCCTCGACATGAGGTTTGTTTGCGATTGATTTGATGATGTTGAGAGGGTCAATGCTAACGGTCCCGAGAGGGCAAGAAAGAGAAGAAAGGAGGCTCAAAAGAGCAATACATAAAAAATGAAGAATATAGCTTCACCCTGGCTTGGGGGAGGCAATCACTCTAGCCTCGCGCTTCTTGCCTCCACTTCTTCCAAGGAGCGGAGAGTTCTTTGCCCATTATGATGGTGGTGATGGTAGTGCTAGGAGTGAAAGCCCTCCTAGCCTAGGTATGACCTTCTTTCCTCTTTATTATTGACTAGTATGTGTTTGTGTTGGGTATTGTGACAATCCTATTGACCTCTATTTCAAACATTTCATCTTTTCCTTCTCTCTCTTTCTTTGCTAGGGACTAGCAAGCTTGGGGGAGAATTGGTCAACATCATTGTCACTATTACCCGTTTGTTTGTGCATTTAGTTTCATGTAGTTCTAAGTTAGTGCATTGCGTATATTATTTTGTACATATTTCGCATATTCACCTTGTATTCATGACATGTTGTATATATTGCATATTCATGCTTTGTTTTTCTGTTTTCAATAAAAATGTTTTGAGTTGTGAAACTAGCATGCAAGCTTCTAGTGTGTACATCTGTGGCCTTATGCATACTCACATTTTCCTAACCCCGTGCCTGTTTTGGGACCAAGCGATTAACCATTTTTCACCTGACTTGGGGGATCTGGGTTTGCTTGGTTGGTGGCTTGGATGACTACCTTTTGAGGCACATTTCGACTAGCCTGCGAGGATTGAGCCTTTTTGGACTCCTTGCGAGTTCCATTCATTTGAGTGCTAGTTAGGGGGTCTAAGTATTGTGTCTGTTCTCCTCCAGCATAGTCTGCTTTTCCTAGGCTAGGGATGATAACACGTTTGTTAGATTTGAACTAAATAGCCAAATAGCCTACCATGGACGTAAATTGACTTTAGGTTAAGCCCAGTTCTTGCCTTTACCTTTTCTTTTGTAGCCACGCTATTTAACCTCCACATGAGCCAAATATTCCCTCTTTTGACCTAGAGGATAGCGTAGTGATGGTGGGGTTGGTGTGAGTTACATTGTGTTGTGGGCTTTTTGGTTAGTCTAGTGGTTGTTGGTTTATCATGACTCTATTCATTATTTGTTGCTCATATTATTTCTCCCTTTTCCTCTTGTGCTTCACATAGTGATTAACACATTTATATACATACACATTCATTGAGTGAGGAGATCTTCCTCTTGTTCTTCATATATATAATGGGTAATATTTGAGTGAGGAAATTTATACTTTCATTTGGGAGATGAGCCTAAAAACACAAATTGTGATGAAATTCAAAATTTTTCATGGTGTTTTATAATAGAGTTCATTTGTGCTTACATGAGGTTTTTGGGTAAATATAGTTGGTTGATATAGTGTTTATTGGTTTGTCATGAGATGTTCATGGTCGTTGTGTTTAGGGTCACTTGCTATCCTCTACTTAGCGCCACATTCCCAAATGTATCCCACCTTAACCCAAAGCCAACGTTACAACCCTTCATAAACCTGTTCGACTTGGTCTGATTAGTATGTTCTGTGCTGGAGTTAGATATGACATAATCCCCAAGATTTGCCCCTAATAGGTGTTTGATTCCCGACTCATCTTTAGTCGGATGATTATGAGCGAAACACGAACCATAATAAAATACATGAGCGTCATTGCGTATTTCTCACATCTTTTGAGAAATAACCCGGGGAGCGTAAACTTGTGACCTCTCTAGTTAGTGGGTTGCATAGCCTGTGTTGTAGCTTACCTTGTGATCTCGAGTCCGTGGAATTGGTCATTCTTCATGGTATTGCGCTCTATTGAGACCATTGTACTTGCACACCTATGGCTAGGGAAGAGTATTGCTCGTGCACAGCTTGCGTTGCTTTGATTTCCACTCACCATGTATGTTTGTATTGGATTTGTGGGTTTCCTTCTGAAAACCCTCACGAGACCTTACTTGTCCTCTACGGGAGACCTAGGGGTTTAAAAGGCTTGTTGCACACGCTAAGTGCGACCTTGATTCCTACGAAAGTAAGTCTTAGGTTTTATTGTTTTTCGTAGATTAGATTTGTTATTTCCTCGCGCTTTCATGTTGCCCTGCTAGTTCTTTTGCTAGGGACTAGCAAAGGTTTGGCTTGGGGGAGTTGATGTGCTCGTTTTTAGAGCACATTTATCTCCTTATTGTAGTGTCGAGTCTCGTGTTTTAGAATGTTTTTTACACACTTTACGCATGATTTTACCTTGTTCTTGTCTCCATGGAGTTTTGAGGTAATTTCAGGTATTTTCGGAGATTTCAAGGTATTTTACGTTGCGTACGAGACTTAGATGCTTTGATCGAAGATTAGGCACGCGCACCGGAGCTTTCCCAAGCATTCTAAGTCTTCCTCAAGGTCCCCGCAAAGTCCGGAAGGCATCTAAAGCTTCAAAAGAAGAAAACAGACCAAGAAGGAAAGCATTCGGCCGAATTCTTACTCCATTCGGCCGAATGGTAATTGCTTTGGGTGAACCAAGATATGATTCGAGCGAATGGCCTTTGGAACTCAAGGAAATGTGCCTGGAGATGCTGGAAACCCCGAATGGAGCCCCATTCGGTCGAATAGGTGACAATTCGGGCGAATACACCTTCCATTCGGCCGAATTCAAGCCCCAGACTGCGCGATTTCTTTTCTTCGCAAACCGAACTCCGAGGGCTTTTAGGGCATTTTTACCCCTTTCATTCCATAGCTTATAAATACCCCTTTCATCCCACACCAAGTCTTTAGTCTAGCATCCCTTATCCTTGTGGTTCGACCCTCGACTTACCATTACACTTGTTGTAGTAGTATTAGGGTGATTATAAATATTGTTTGCATAGTCAAGGTTTTTAGTATTGACGACGTGCTAGAAGCCGGTTATCAAAGGTTATAGCCAAAAGAGTGAACATGTATTAATTTCAACACAAGCGTTTTTATTTGAAATTAATGATCGTTATCGATGCTTACCGAATCATTTTGGTGATTATTTTCAATTGTCATAGTGTTTCGATATTGAACTTTAATTCGGAGAGTTTTCTTAGAGAGAAATTAGAGAGTTAAAGTTATGAAATTTTATAAGGGCAATATTGAAATTTCAATATAAAAAGGGTGGCAACATAATGAAAAAGGAGGCGAAGTATAGTAATGCCCATTCACAATTTGGTATTAAAATAATGTTAATTATTTTTCATTAAACAGAGTTCAATGTATTAAGATTAAGGCAGAATAGTATTAAATTTTAGAAGTAATACATAATTACTTGGGTTATAGTAGAACAACATTCTATAGTTAGGTTAAAGTCATAAAGAAAATTATGGAAAATTTGAAAAAGTTGAGCGAAAAAATAAAAAAAATTAATCAAATAAGCGATGAATTAAACTTTTCCCAAAAGTAAGCGTCCAAACCTCAAAGCTGTGCTTTGGAGCTGTTCGCAGTTAGTAACTGCGAACAGGTCAAAAAAGACAAAATAGCTGTTCGCAGTCTAACTGCGAACAGTTATTTTGTGTTTTTTGAACTGTTCGCAGTTACCAACTGCGAACAGCTAGTTTGTCTTATATGCTGTTCGCAGTTAATAACTGCGAACAGCTCCAAAGCACAGCTTTGGGGTTTGGACGCTTACTTTTGGGATTTGTTTAAAATTTCGCTTATTTAATTACTTTTTTTTATTTTTTCGCTCAACAATTTCAAAAATTCAAAATTATGGGCTTTAGTCATATAGTAGTTATGGGCTTTATTATTAATATTTTTTAATCAGAAATTAAATAAGGGAGGTTAAGCCTAATCCTAATTCTAAACTATTAATATAGATAAACCCTTTTAGTTGCCTACATTGACTCTTTCTAAAATGAGCTTTGTCTTTCTCTCATTCTGTTTCTATTTCCATTGTTCGACCACCTAATGTCAATGGAGAGTTACAATACATTTTCCTAATATTTCATTTTAATCTTCAATAGAAGCAATATAGCCGATTTTCAGGTATCAGATCGGACCAAAACTTGTATCTATATTGCTAATCTTTCATTCATTTTACCGTGTTGCACCGCAATACAAGTTTGTAAATGAGTCGTCTTGGTGAACTTAGCAGTTGTTGGTGACCGTCACTTGAAAGTGGAACTATATCTGAGTGGATAGTGCCTCTCTTTCAAAAGAGATTGGCCAGTCTGATTTTCAATTATGTGCTTAATTGTTAATAATTGAATTTTTCACATGAAAATTATATCCTTAATATAGTTGATTTGTTATGCGGAGGGATACTTAAAAACAATGAGTCTATCCTCTTTGATATTATATTGTGGGCAAGAGGCATTTTGGTCTCTGCTATATTTTAAGGCGAGTTGACAATGAGGTATTGACTAGTTTCACCCGAAAGAGATATAGCCCTAGAGCGATGGAGCATCCTCTCAACTAGAAACTTAGTATGCATGAAGGTTTATGATTTTGTTTTCAAACTATTATGTGTTATTCTCTTCTCCCTATTTGTGAAATCATTTTGTAAAGATAGTTGAAAAATGTTTTATGTGAGGTATGTCTACTCGCTCAATCTTTCGTGGTTGACCCTTTTATGTATTGGTATCACAAAGTGACATAATTCTTTGTAGTACTCAAATGATTTTTGATACGTTAACCTTAGTATTAGAATTTCTTAATATAATGGATGAATTGATAGATCCCTGTGAATAAGAATAAAAATTTATATTTAGGACTTATTTTTATTATGAGCATGTCAGAAAATTTAAATTTATTTAATACTGAGTTTAAGAGTATGTTGAATTATTAATTTAATTTTGAGTTTAGGATTAATAATGTATTTTGGAAAAATATTCATGTTATTTTTGGATTATGTTTAGTAGCACTTTTATCTAATTAGGTAGATATTAGGTGGGGTGTTATAATTAAAATGATTTAAAATATTTTTACTAATACTACCTTATTATTATTATTATTTTTATTTCAAAGATTTCACATATCTTAGTCCAAATGAAAATTCCTTAGTGCTATTTTTAGAAACAATGATTTCATTTGGAACTCTAGATTTGCTAAAATTTAGTATTTGGCAAAAATAAATCATTTTTTGATTTGAGGTGATTCCATCATTATTTTATATGTAGTTAAAGTTAAAGAATTTGAGATTGACTTAATCTTTTGATTCTCAAATTCTCCATTTATGATTTCATAATTAAAATCCACAATTTAAACATACTTGGTTCCTAACAACCTAGGAGAACATCAAATAGGAACGTAAGGAGTAATTTAGAAGATGAAGAAGAAGCGATATGTGTGTGACAACACATTGAGTAAATCATAATTAGTTTGTTGAAAAAAGAATAATTTCTTTTGAGTTAATGTCCGAACAACACAATAGGAAAACATAAAATCAAGATTAGTAGAAATATCTAGACATGAAATTTGCTAGATAAGATTATCTCTTGTTCTTTAGATAACACGTTGACAAACGTTAAATGCATGAACCTTTTATATGACAAACTTATTTTTGTTTGATCCTAAGTGATTAATTATTACATATACAATGTTGTGCTCATGCTATCTACTTATCTTGTCAAGGAGGTATTAAAAATTATCCAATTTATTAAAATCCATTAGAAGTATAGTTAATTGGCTTGGTTTAGGACAAGTAAAGAAGAAATACAAACAATTATTTCAGTATAAATGAATAAGGTATACAGGGAGTTAGATTGTTCGACTCTTTGGAACTTGATCATGATTTGTTAAAACAGTAAATAAAAGCCATCTCGTCATAACACAATTATATAATGAATGTGTGTCAATAGGTATAACCAATGAACATTAGGAACTTGCTATTAGCATACAAAATATATTAGAAGCTTATGACAATGCAACTAAGGTTTTGTTATATGTGAGCGAACCTAAAATCCACTTAGTAGTTAATGAATACATTACTATTTTTTTTTTACCAGTTTATTAACCATAACAATGACGACGTTAATAAATTTTTGAGGCCAATTCTCAAGAACATAAGGTATAAATAGATGACGCATTTTACTAATTTTCTTTATATTTATGAAATTGTAGCACTATTAGCTTCAGTCTTATCCATAAGATAGTAAATCTAACCAAACTAATAGGCTATTTCTATCATTGCGTAGGTCAACAAAGTAATGTGGATAATTATATTGCAACTTGTAGGAAGCCTCTAGTAGACCTTTATGTTTTTAATGCAACTGTATATATAACTTAGAACGCAATACGTCTAGCGTGCTATCGTTTCAGTACGTCCCATTAGATTTCATCACATCATAGTTAACATAATCAGTAATCAAGATGATGGTTTTATGCCTTCTTCATCCTTATCTTCTTCGCATATAGAAATAAATAATTATCTCTAACATCATTTTGAAATCACATAGATTGTTGTAATATTTAGAATGACGGAAAGAAAAACCTCCTTCAAATTTCTAATATTAGCAAAGAATATCCTTGCAATTTCTACTTTTACTATTGCATAAGAATACGCTTTTAGTGCAGGTAGGAGGTTGTTTGATGAAAAGATAACCCGTCTTGCTCTACATACTGCACAAATATCTGTTTGCAAGAAATATTGGAATCAAAGTGACAAAATAAGAAAAAGACTTAAGAACGATGATGATCAAGACTATAATGATCCATGAATAATGTATATATCTACATCATGAGGTGGAAAGATTAGAAGATGATAAATAAGGTTAGCAAAATTGAACAATGACAACTACAATTAAATGGTACGACAAAAACTAATATGGGCTTTAGTTTCTTCATAATATGTAAACTTCCCTTCGAGACATTAGATTCAAGTCCTCTTTTCCCTTTTTTCAATAATTCACCTTTATTATTACTTTGTCATTTATTTATTAACTTTATTTATTTTTTTATTTTTAATAAATCTTTTAATGACAATTTATATGCAATTAATTTCAATAATACTCAACAAAGATATATATATATATATATATATATATATATATATATATATATATATATATATATATATATATATATATATATATATTAAACCCGTTCAACGCGAGAGCTGAATCGCTTTAAACTGCCTCCTGAACCGCTAAGAAATCGCCTGAAACCATAATTGTGCTCATGTGGTCTGAATCAAGTCCCAGATTTTGTAAACCACAGTCGAATGAAACCGAAACCGAAATCGGCCCAAATTGGACCGGCAATCTCTAGATGAACGTAACTAATTTGATTAAAGTAACAGAGTGGGAGAAATGCATATTGAAACAAACCTTATACAAAGTACCAATTGTGCGGAAATTTTATTACAAATATAGAACCGAATATGATAAGGCTTTAACTTAAATTTAGACGACTATCTGGCCAGTGCAATTCATGGTAATATCCCGCGTTTTAAACCAGAATTTGTTGATGTTTCAACTTTAGCTTTGAGTGCTGGTCATATTCACACTTATACAAAGTGAAATATTTTCAGTCCAATCATCCCTGCAGTGTGGATATTTCAGTAAACATCACATACGTATAGAAGGAAAAAAAAATGAGAAAAAAATTCGAACAATTTTGAAAAGTACCCTCTTGAATGGTACAGGGCATGCTTCTATGTTCCAAATCTCTTTCGCATATTGAGAAATTGTCCTGTCACTGCTGAATTTTCCACTCCCAGCAGTGCTTAGTATAGACATCTTGAGCCATTTTTTCTTATCCCTGCCAACAACACTAATGTCTTAGTACAGTCAAGTACAAGAGCAAACATGAGAGAAAGTGGAAGCTAGCAAGCTCATAGGCAGGCAGCATAGGGTGCCTTAACGGAGTCTATAAAAGATTTCTCGTCTGACTGTCTGAGGTATTTATCAACTTATCACTTGAACATGGCTATCAGGAATTTTTCGAAGGAAGTTTCTTGAGGATCTTTGTGGGTTAATGGTATTGTAGGTGGGTAAAATATGAGGCTAATGGCAATAAACTTGAATGTAATGTTGCAAGTGTTTCCATTACAATGTCATGGTAATGCAGTTGTATTCCCCAAGTTCGTGTTTTTCTGAAATTTCCATACCACTCGACGTCATAATGGTTTAAAAATTTCATACTTTGAGGCAGAATCGCAAACATTGTGGTGAAATACCTTATAAACTTCAGAACAAATTACCACAGAGTGAGCCACAAATTAGATTGACGATAAGGTTACGAACATGATTTCCTTGGCACTTGGAAGGAGAATATTTGAAATAAGTGAAATTAGAGGACTCATTTCACATACTAAAAGAATCATGATGTAATCAATATTTTGATGTTAAAAATAATGAATTTATAAAAAACAAATCTTACTTGTATGCTTCATCAACTTTAGCTTGAGCATCCATGTAACTTGGAAAGTCATGACCAACAAGGAAATAGTCTCCTCGGCCATATCCAGTATTGCTTTCAAGAGATTCAAGGAGTGGATTGTAATCATAAGTTCCAAAAGCCCCCGATCTTATAAATTGTTTAGCCTCTTCAAAACGAGGGTCTGGTTTAAACTGCACCATCAAACAAACATAGTTTCATGGTCAAAAACTACATAATAAACATGGATGCTACTGTGCTGGTAAAATGAGAAAAATATCTCCAACTTCGACAACAAATAACAACTATTAAAAGTTATTCCTCTAGAAGTCTTGTCTGCTGGATGAATATGCAACAAATACTATACAACTATCAACAATGTCCATTCTCGATAGAGCCAACAAATCATAGTTATTTGGTTTCAAATTATACTATAGTATAATTAGCTCGTGAAATCATGTGCAAATTTATGTTAAGATGATGTTTGCTTTCAAAGGACAATCAGAAGCAACCTTTTTGTTTTAACAAGGGTAAGGTAGCGCACATCCGCCCCCATCCCCTGCCTACATGGGATGGCATAGCACTAGGATTATGGAATATTGCTATACATCTATCAGGAGCTTGTCATTTGCCAGATATTGTGTTTGGAATTAAGGCCATAGCTTACACATAAATACCAATTACAGAAGCAGATTTCAGGTAAAATGTTGAAACATGTTAGTTAAATACCAGGCCATTCTCTCTATCCTTGCGAAGCTTTGGAACTTCATCTGCTGTTGCTCCAAAAAGAAAGAAATTATCTGCTCCAATTTCTTCTCTGATTTCAACATTAGCTCCATCCAGTGTTCCTATTATGAGACATCCATTGAGGGAAAATTTCATGTTGCTTGTTCCACTGGCTTCCATGCCAGCAGTGCTGATATGCTGTGATAGCTCACTTCCAGGAATAAGCACTTCTGCCACAGAAACATTGTAGTTTGGAACAAAAACTACCTGACGAAACATAGGTAAAAGCAGTTAGAAAGTTATCGATATACTAATTATACTTCTATAAGAAAACTAAAGTATATCAGACAAAACATATAATCAATAATGATTGCCAAAAAAAATACTACATAATCAATAAAGAGATAACAGAGGAAAATATTTCCAAGAATACACGTCATATGAAGTACTTTATCCTACATTTCTCCTACATTTCTCCACGTATCTTTACTCTTCACACAGAGTACGCTACACTATAGAATTATATTAAATTGTGTTTAGGGACATGACTGGCTACAGAAAATTTCTATTAAGTCTTGAATTACTGAAATTGCTTTAGCAGAAGATGTTTGAACAAAGTAATCCAAGAAAAAAAAACAAAGATGCTTCAATAGCAATAATGCATTAAAATGAGTTTACAGCGACAAAATATCCTTCTATTCATTACCTTAAGATAACTATTGACCTCTGGATCAGTGTTGACAACAGCTCCCACATCATTTACCAATTTCACTATTCTTATAGCATTTGTATATGTCGCAAAGGCCTTTCCACCAATCATAATGGTCCTAGGTGTTGTCTTAGCACGGTCTTCGGGGCTCATCTCCTGTTATGGAAACTTTAATAAGAATAATTTTGATGGAGCATTGGCTAGTCACTAATACCTCATTAACAATGCAACTATCCAGTTCTTCATTAATGTACATGTCCGCAAACTGTAACCGCATCGCCGTATCATAAAGGTTTTTGAGTTTAGTGCAACCGAAATATAGACCGCATTGACTACGAAATCATCCGCATTGACTGCAAAATCCATTTCGCGACCGTGACTGAAACGTATTTTTGCTCTATTGTACATATTTTAGTTTCTTTTCACATGTGCAGTCTATGAATCAACTCGAGAGGTTGGCAAAGTGGTGAGAAGAAAAAAACCCACATTAAGACCCTCCGATTTGGAATGGAGAGAGAAGAAGAGAAGCTATACCTTTAACTTTTTGTACCTGTAAACTGCTCCCAGGATATTTAATAGTTGTCTTTTGTATTCGTGAATTCTCTTGATTTGTATATCAAAAAGGCTATTGGGGTCTATGCTTACACCCGTTACGTCAAGTATGTATTTTGCTAAGCGTTGTTTCTTTGCCATTTTCGCAGAAGCCCACTCAGATTGGAGGTCCTCATTGTCAGCAAACTGTTGACCAAATTAAGAAATTCGGAATCAAATAGTGAAGTTGAAGAGTCTCTTACATAATTTAAAGTAGTACTTACTTTACGCAGATTAACAAGAAGATCAAGATTGGTCACCCACTCATCAGTTCTCAACCATTTTGTGATTATATTACTGAGCTCTGGATTGCAAAAGCGAAGCCATCGACGAGGAGTAATACCGTTTGTCTTATTTTGGAACTTGGTAGGCCATATAGAGACATAGTTTGCAAATAGGTCTGCTTTTAAGATGTCGCTGTGTAACTGTGCAACACCATTCACCTGTAGGACATCAGCAGTAACAGGTGAAGTCTGTTCATTTCGACCATATTGATTCAAATTCTATTTCGCTGCTGATTTTCACAAGTTAATTATAATAATCCCCTACCGTATGAGAAGACACCACACAGAGATTTGCCATGCGTACTACTGGTTTTTGGGGATTATTATCCAAGATGGACATAGAGTTGATTTTGTCCTCAAGATCAGGCCTCGTTGAACATACTATCTCCACAAACTGAAACAATACATTCAAGCCTTTAGGAAAACCCCCCAAAAAAAACCCACACGGTATCTTATAATTCAACTCCAAATAACATTTGCCGTTAAGAAACATGTTAGGCTTATACTTAGTCTACGTAACATATGTCATTATTAAAACAGGCTTTCATAATTGGTTCCCTTTTTATAGCATTCAGTAATATAAATCAATACAATATGACAAAATTAAGTCCTTTGCATAAAGGCATTAAAATCAGACATGCATAGGCCAATTTGCAGAAGACATAGCCGCACTTTACAATATACTAGTAGACCGGAAGTAAAAACATGAAAACTCACCCGCTTGTCAATTTCAGTTATAATCTCCATATGACGCGGAAGAAGCTTCCACATTACAGATTGTGACCACTTTTCCAGAGCTTCAGGAAGAACAGTGTGGTTTGTGTATGCAATAGCCCTGTTTCAGTCAGCTTGAGTATCATTTAAGATCAGTGCAAACATATGGAAGCACTGGATTTCAAAAAACAAAAAACTACACATCACCTTGTTGTCACATCCCAAGCTTCATCCCAGCCAAGCCCTTCATTATCCATAAGCAAACGCATAAGTTCTGGAATGGCAAGTGTAGGATGGGTATCATTAAGCTGCACAGCCACTTTGCTGGGAAATTCAGACCATTGTCGCGGGATGTTTCCATCTTTCCTTTGTTTAAATCTGAAAATGATGTCCTGTATTTGTAGATAAGAGGTCAAACATACAAAAGGATAAGATAAGAGGTCAAACATACAAAAGGATACATGAAAAACTAATTCAAAAATATTCATATTATATGGTACACGGTAGAAGACAGAAATCAAACAGCTAAAATGAAGCTCCATAGAAGTAAAATGTCTGCAACCCCACATATTTCTGAGAATAAGAATCATTACATCCAATTATTCTGACTTTAATACAAAAGTACTCAATAATCACATGGGGCTTTTACAAGTTTCCACAAGTTGAAATGATAATTGAGTGACAACAAAGTTCCTATCACCTGATGAAACTTGCATTATTAGCTTTACACTAACTGCTCTACCAGATGGCACAAAAGCTAAGACTATGTAGATTGAACTCATTGTAGTAACGCATTATGCTATGAAACACAACCAGACAAACATAATCTCAAAAGCATTGATCTATTACTTATTTCAAATCTTTCAGCTATATTCCATATCCCATGTAACCATCTAATGCTTCTTTTAGAAAACAGCTTTAGGTGAACGTATATCATATCAGCTAACCCAGTCTCAAGAAACAAAACAGTGCATCACACGCTTACAAGTTCCTTGCCTTACATAGCTTAATTATGTCCCATCAGCATTCCTAGTACACACAAGCTTTTCAATGCAAGGCGGAAAATCACGTAGAAGTAGAACGATAGAATTGAGGATCACAAAGTGCACCACCATTGATTAGAAACTGAGCGTACCTGAAGTGAAGCACTGCATAAAAAGAATTGCTGCTTCAGACGCAACAGCTTCCCGTTTTCAGTAGTATCTCCTGGATACAGAACAGCACAAATCTGAGCGCAAAAAAGAAACATTAAACCTCAAACCACGTGATACTTTGGTACAGCTACAAAAGTTTGTGCAACAGTTATCATGAAACTTGCCTGCTGAGCACTAGAATGAAGTTGTAGAGAAGATTCATATTGCCCATCATTAAACTGAAACAGATTAAAATCCTCAGCACATGCTTTTGCTTCCCAAAGACGAAGACTGATAGTGTTCTTGGTCTTGTAACCTGGGATTGGAACATCATATGCCAGAGCCTGAATAACCTCACCATCGACCCATTCTCGTCTAAAATGTACAAGAGATAGTCCAATGGGGTAAAGGTATTGACAGGAGGATGTAAGTATGAGTTGCTCACAAGATGATGCGATTCGACATAAAAGGTTTGGTCAGTCAATGTGAATGGACTTTTACAAAAATTTTAGCCAATAGCTTTTCATTCAAAAACTCCACACCTTTGACCCACCAAACACTTGTAAAAAGGAAATCAAAAGGGCATTGACATCTTGGAGAGACACTTACGATCCGTCAGGATTGATCTGAACATGACCAAAAAATCTGACAGGAAATACAACATCATGCCTGACAATCTCCCAAGGGCTGAATTTCTGCAAACAAAAGATAATATCAAAAGATAAGACCTGCCATTTTAAGTTCATAATATCTGTCCAGGAAAAAGAAAAAGATTCATGACACTGGAACCTCAAGCCAATCTTCAGGAAGCTCTGTCTGGCCATCTTTGGTAATCCGCTGCTTGAAAAGGCCGTATCTATATCTTAAACCATATCCCCAAGCAGGAAGATTCAAGGTAGCCATAGAATCCAAAAAGCAGGAAGCAAGCCTTCCAAGGCCACCATTTCCTAGTGCTGCATCTTTTTCCTACAAGCGACACATTGCTATAATTAAGTATGGAGATTGAGAATTTGAGATTGGTATAGAAATACAAAACTGAAAATTAAAAATTAGACCAGAATAACTTCTTTCCGGTGAGACTGAGAGATGAGGTATCAGCATAACTACTGAACGGAAAATTTAGTAGTAGCATATTTATAAATTTGCCTAGAATATGTGAAAGCAGCGTAAGAGATAAATCGCAGATTTGACAAATTTAACAGTAAAATTAGCAATGTCATGGATCCTTGCAACTCTCTGAAGAGACTAACATCTTTTTGTTTAACAGTACCTGCTCAACAATTTCCTCAAGCTGATGGCCAAGTTTATTCAAAGCATCTGCATAAGCATCTTGGATGTTCAAGTTTCCAATAGCATTTGTTAAAGCTCGCCCTTGCAAATATTCCATGGATAAATAGTATGTCTGCTTAGGATCAGACTTGTGAAAATGAAGATAGGTCTCATTCCATTGCTGCAAAGAATAATTTGAGTATACAGAGCCTCATCAGCCAATATAATAGATATCTACGACTACAAACAATGCTACCAAAGGGCTAATATAAGTGCATTTTTGTTCAAAGCCTAGCCAAGAACTTTAAACAAAACTTCTACATATTACTATACATCTATGAACAGATTAACTAAATAGGGTACAATAGATTATTGTTGAAATAAATCTGCAATTTTCTTTGTAAGTGATCATCACATATTTACTACAGGAACCAAGGTCCCTTAAACAAGACTTTCTCTTATGATCGACTACGAGTAGAGGTTATGTAAACGTAATCTACCATAAAATTTCAACAGGAAGTTCCATTTCAATTTAGAATTAGAAAATAGGTTCTAGAAATCTAGAAAGCCAATATAATGTGTCCTCCTTGGTGTAAAGCAAAAAGGAAGATTTAATAAAATGTGTGATTCTTGACATTGAGCTATTACGTCACAGAATAGGACAAGGGGAAAGTCTCCAAGAAATATGATTCAAGACACAATTACATAACTATGCATCAAGCCTTTCAATAATTTCGAATAGCTGTACTCTCCTGTAATTTTTTCTGAAAGATGAAATTATGGAACAAAAAACGTTTCAGAAATAAATCCAACTAATTAGTCATTTTATTTTATTAATAAAAAGAAAAGTATTATATTAAGGAATGGAAACCTTAATGAGACGATCCCGAGCACTCTCAGCAGTGGCATAGAATGCCTGCTCTGGCTCAAACTTCAACGGAGAAAAATGAGGGCTGAACTGCGCATGGTAGTTAATGTTGGATGCGATTTTACTTGGTTCCTCAGACAGAGGATGTGCTTCAGCTGGAATATCTGATGGAATTTCATGCTTTGACACTCCATTGGTTTTCCCCATCCCCATTAGCAGTAATTGAACCTCCTACAATCATTTAAAAACAATTATCACACAATCCCAAATTATAAAGAGAATATTGAATGATGTTTGATACCCAAATATAAAGATCAAAGGGATTATCATCATACAGCATCAAATGACAAGAAAGGTCTTAAAATCATTAAATGACAAGGAAAGGTCTGAAATATCCCAGCAAGTAACGCATGAATTTAGCTAACTTGATATTATTCTTCCCCCACAAAGGTCCATCACCGTTCCTATTTTCTCTTGTCTTTCGAGCTTCAGCCACCAAAAAATAGCCCTTTCCACCTATTATATGCTATTATTATACCCCCTATGTCCCTTTGTATTTAGTATTTACTGAAATAACTCGGAAATCTAACTGAGAGCTTTATGTATTTGTTGTAACTAATTCACGGAATAAAGGGATTATCAGTTTAATGTAGTCCTTTCCATCTATGATAATATTAATATCAATTATGAAGTAAACCTTTTTGCCTATGATATAATTGGTATCACTTATTAACAAATAGTTCCCCAATTTTCAAGTTTAAAAAAACAAATTGTCACGCATATTGTTAGTTGCAAGATTGGAAGCATCAAAGAAAAGATTCATTTGTTTGGTCAATCTTCTTAAATTAATCCAAAAGCTCACTTCAGATATTACAAATTTGCATAATTTATTCAAAAGATGGTCCCTCCTAATACTACCCTTTTCTTTTGGAAAGAATCTATCTTTTCTCCCTCTTACTCATCGGATTCAACTCAAAAAAGCTGGACAAACATGGAGTAGTAAATAACTTATTTAATCTTTGCATTATTCTCCTTCATTTTTTTTTCCTTTTACCATTTTTGAAAAGAAAAATAGATAAAAAGTCCAATAAATATCAACCTGAAATTTAGGACGCATATAAAAATTATATCAAAACTAAGCATTATTCTGCTACATTTGATTTTTCAAAATTTTGTAATGAAACAAAAAAAATCAATAAAAGCACCGAATTGGATTACACTAAATACAATTGCAATTAAAATCAACAAAGTTCATGATTTATGTGGCCGGTTATCATAAGATGAACGATTTAATCTTCTTATTATAGAAGTCACTGTAAAACCTTCATAAATTAATAGAATTAAAATCAACAATACGAGCTAGCAAGCTAAAATGAATCAAGTTATCAAACAATTAACAGAAAAAGCACATACTTATGCTTTCACTGAGTTTCCAGCACTAGATTGAAGCCTGAAACACACAAAAAGCAGAATTATATATCATCAAATAAAAATTACAGAAAAATTAATGCAATTCGCAAAGATATTTTCGATATATCATAGAGAATGGTAGAAAAAGATTATACTAGAGACAATCGCGAAATGGAAACCAGACAATGAAGATGAAAATGTCGCCTAAATTGATTGATTCAAAGTTCAAGGCATTTTCGTTCGTTCAATTCACGAGAAGATCAGAGTCAGAAATATGGAGATTGGTGAAGGAGGTTGGGATTGATATTAATTTAATAATATCTTTTTTGAGAGGATGGACACGTGGAGGGTTTAAAATAGCGCTCAACGATATTTTGTATAAATAAATTATTTTTAATTTAATTATATAAATTTTGTGATTTTGCTGAAAGAGGAAAAGAAAAGAAAAAGGGTTGAAATTGAAGTATTCGTCTTTTTCCTTCAACTTGGGAGTAGGAAGTATGGAAGAAAAAAAGAATCATGTGAGATATTCTCAATAAAGTGAAGAAAAGATAAAAGGCAAATTCTATGTGAAAATCTTAAGGTTTTTGGATTTTCTACGTGGTAATCGAAATTTTTAAAAAATTCATGAGGTAATCCTGAGGTTTACCAAATTGTTCCACCATGACCTTTTTGCATATAAAACGTTAATTTTCAAGCTTAAAAGCTGTTATATGCCTATTTATACGACACATCATTTCAAATTCCATTAGTTCAACCTTTTTCCCCAAAACATAAACCGTAACTCTACAATCTTTCATCCAAATAATATTTTTCCCCCCAAATTCAAATGTGATTTGGATGAAAGATGGTAGAGTTAGGATTTATGTTTTAGGGAAAAAGGTTAAAACTGATGAAATTTAAAATGATGAGGCGTATAAATAGGCGTGCAATAGCCTTTAATCTTCGAAATTAACGTTGGCTAACGTTTTATGTGCAAAAAAAGGTCACGGTGGAACAATTTGGTAAACCTCAGGGTTACCCCGTGGATTTTTTAAAAGTTTTTGTTACCACATGAAAAATCCAAAATCTCAGGGTTATCATGTGGAATTTCCCAAAAATAAAAAAATAATGGGAGTATTAATGAAAAATAACACCCTCCAAGTTTCCAAAGATATGCTGATGATGTCCAAAAAATCACAAATGTCACTTTGAGTATTTTTATTATATAAAAATTAGCCCGTCTTCAGAAAAACTGTCTCTCTGAGAGACGTCTTTCAAATATTACAAATAATTAGAGCTGTTCAAATGTGACTCGACCCGGAAATCCGAACCGAAAACGAAAGTTAACCGACCCGAAAATATGTTTCTTTTTTTTGGTTTATCGAACCGAAATCCGAACTGAAGTTGCATCCGAACAGATTTACGACCGAAAATAGTAAAATCGAACCTGAACTACGACCGACTTTTATAACCAACATATAACCGTTAACCGAGATTACCCGAACCTAATATTGACCGACCTGAGTCATACCCGACCCGAATCATGCTCAAAACCGAACTTAATCCGACTAAAACCGACTTAACCCGAACGAATTTTTAATCGAAATGCTATAAACCTGAACCAATTTTTAACATAGAGGTATGATCGACTCATATTCAATCATCTTATTAGTTAATCTAATAAAGTAATAGAAATTTTAATAAATTAAATTTTATACATACATGGTTTCATATATTTAGAGTTAATAATCAATGGTCAATATTTATTTAACTATTTTTAATCAATTTAGATGAAAAATGATAAAACTTTAATTTTAACTTACAGTCAAACAAGTAAAAGTAATAAAGGAATAATCACTAATTGATTTGCATTTTAACTATTTTGCCTTAACTAAGGGGAATCTTATCATCAATTAAAAAATGTCTAACAACTTAATCTGATATTGACTCGATCTATAGTGCTATAAAATACAATTTACAATTTGGAGGAATTTGCATTTCCTCTTTGTTGATGGCTAAAAACAAAACATACACAATTACACCAAAATGAACTTGAAGATACTTTTGTAACGAAGACCGTTACCCGGGAACTTGATACTTGTTGTAGGCGTATACTTACTTTTCTTTTGTGATATTTCCCTATAAAAGTACTTGGGTTTGAACTTGGAAATTCACAACGAGATACAAACAACACAATACACCATTAGTACTTAAGGTATAACAAAGTGTTTGAATGACTTATTAACTTAAAAAGATTTACAAAAGCTTATAACATTTTTTAAAAAAGACAAACAAGAGAGAAAGTAAGGATAAGAAAGAATTCATAAAAAGTGTGTTTGACATCCTTCCCTAATACCCCTATTTATACTAGTCATAGTACACCAAAGGGTCATGGATTAGTAATTACCATTGATGATCAAGCTTAATTTAGATTAATTTAGATCAATCATGAATACTATGTTAATTATGGTATTCATGAGCATTATTCCAATCCATTAAACCATTGTAACATCAGAATTAAGATGGAACAAAAAAAGGAATCCAATGCTCTTAGTTCAAAGAAGTCGAAAAGGCAACAAGGCCTGGTCAGAACCAAAAGCCAACTCGGCTGTGGCCCTGACCCATAGGGAAGTTGATGAGTCGGCTTTTGCTACTGACTCGATTCCTATTTTGCCTTATTGTCTTTCCCTTTGACCTGTTTTGGACCTTGTATTTTAATACATTTTATCCCACTACTATTTGTAGTACGTAGTAATATTTCTTAGGGATTCATATACACTAAAGTCCAACATTAGACCCAGCTCATTAAAGCTTAATTAAACTAAAAATTGATAATGAGTTGACCAAATTAAAGATGGTCTCTCAAAGAGATCATCTCTTACAAGAACTTGTGCACACAAATTTGGGAGCGACCATCTCATATTGAGATTGTCTAAATGGGTCGACCCAAAAGCTAAAAATTGAAAAATACAAATTGTCTGTCTTCCAGAAATTAAAAAATAAAAATTCAATTTTGGCATTTAATTAAAGTATCAATTTTGACCTTAAAGTAAACCTTAAACAGATCAATTAAAATAAAATTTTAATTTTGACCTATAAGTGATCAATTTTGACGATAAACTACTAAAGTTCTACCTAAATATGATTTTATTTTCACAATTTCAGAACAGAGGTAATAAAATGGTATTATTATATATTTCCTCTGGATTTTATTAGCTGCTACAGTTCCTGTAGCAACTACTGTTCATCAACTGATCTTATTTGGTATATATTTTTCCATGTATAATGTAAAACATAGTCAAGTGGGGTCTTGTTTGATTCATCTTAATGCGTATTTTCATAATATTAACTTTTTAAAATTTTTATTATATGAAATTAGATATATTAAAGATTAAAATCGTGCAATTGATAGCATGAAAAACAGAAGTATACCAACTATTAAAAACCAGAGGAAGTAATTAATTTCAAACAACATATGAATGGTCAATAACACTATCAATAATAGTGTTCAAACATTGCACAATACAAGTACTCTTATTCAATGCAACATGATGATTCTAATGGAATATAAGAGAACTTGTACTCTTTAATCATCGATCAAAAATAGTAGTATTGCTCTTCCCTTAATGGTTTTCTATTCATAATGGACTTGAAAATAAAGTTGTAGGTGTAATGTTTGCTTATCCTTGATGTGAAGGCAGAGAAATTGTCAATCTTCAGTTATGTTTGTCAATTGATTCAATGAATACTCTTGGAAGTGATTAAGAGTTCATGACTGTTTTGTTATTAAAAATTTCAATTTTGATCTGAAAATGATTGATTCAGACCTTCAAGTGATCAATTATGACCGCTTATAACTTATTAAAAAATAATTTGGACCTTAAATGTATCAATTATGATGTAATACCCCGAGATTTTATGACGTCATTATTTAATATATTTTAATAACTTTTGGTGATTTTACAATTATACTAAATTATTTTTGAATCAGTTTTAATAAATTTCTTTCATACACAAATTTAAATATTAACACAATTATATTAGAAAAAAAATATAGAATTGCGATTATTAAATAAGAGGTTCGAATTAAAATTATTATTTATTAAATTTGTGAGCACACGAAGGTCCATCGCAAGAAGACGAATCTAGATAAATAAATAAATAAATAAACAAAATAAAAAGAGGTGTTAGGGTTTTAAGTAGTAACACTCATTACCTCACTAGTCGCCACTCCCTCTTCCCTCCTTCTCCTCCTTCTTTCTCTCCCTTCTCCCTCACTGCTGAGCAGCCACAACCCCCGGGAGCAGCAGCCGATAGCCTCCCACAACCACCATAAGCAGCACCGGCCTTCCTCCCCACTCCCACGTGTAGCCCCCAGCAGCAGGCGGCTGCGGTTGCATATCACAGCAGCAATCACTAGTGGAAAAAAATGTATTTGCTGCTTATCATTTGCTGCGGTTTTTGTATATACGCAGCAATAAATAGGAAATAGAATAAGAAAAAAAAAACCATTAATTGTTGCGGTTTTAGGCCTTGACCGCAGCAAATACTCAGTAGCACAATTAATTGTTGCGGTTTCTGCGGTGACTGGAGCAAATAACATACTCAAATGCCGCGGTTGATGGTGTGCCCGCAGCAAATAGTCCACGAAGAATGTCAACTGTTGCGGTTCTTGCTATGACCGCAGCAATTAAGTGTCTCAAAATGGCGCCTTTTAAATTTTAACGTATATATTTTCATGAGAAACCCTTCTGTTTCATTATACCACGCACAAACGAACACAGTACAGCGGTTTTCTTCTCCGTCCAGACTCAAACTTCAAAGTTCTACTGTTCTTGTTCATCATCAAACTTCAAACTTCGAATTTTCATAAACCCCCTACTATTCTTCTACTGTGTTCTTGTTCATCATCATTCTTCAAAACCATTTGAAACCAAAGGCATTTGGTCTTGTTCATCTTCAAAACTCACGAATTAAGGTATTATTTCTCTTTTTAATTTCAATACATACGAAAAACCTTTAAAATGTGGTTTGTTAATCTACTGCATACGAAAAACCTTCAAAACTTAAAGGTCTTGTTCATCTAATACTGCTTTAAAAATCTATTGCATACGAATTATTATTATATTTCTCTTTTTAATGTGGTTTGCATACGAATTATTCTTCTACTGCATACGAATTATGAAAATTAATGCTAATTAATTTTTTTTTCTGTGTAGATTATTACATAACCCATGAAATCAAGGTAATTTCTATTTGTTTTGTAAATTTGCAAGTTTATATTTTTATTGTTTCACTTGTAATTTAGTAATTTAATTAAAAATGTGGTTTGTTAATTAATTATTTTCATATTTACTAATTATTTGTGAATGTGGTTTGTGTGGTTTGTTAATTATTTGCATATTTTGTTAAAAATGTGGTTTGTTGTTATACTTGTCTTTAATTATTAAAATTAGAATACTTATATTTCTAAGGTTAAATGATTTAATTTTATTATTTATATTTTGAATGTTATATTTCTAAGGTTATACAATGTTAATTATTCAAAGTATATATTTTTAGGGTTAAATAGGCTGCGGGTTTGCTTCCCCACCGGCTCCACGCAGCCCTCCTCCACCACCAACATCTTGGTTCATGCCACCACCTCAATAACCACCAACCTCTTAACCAATTTCTTAGTTTCACCCATTGAAGCCATCTCTCACTTTCCAAATTGATTAATTTATTGTTTCTAATTAGAATCTACCATGTTTATGAGTTGTGTGTTGATGTGTAATAGTTTCATTGAATTTTAGTATGGGTAATAGTTACAAGTATTATCTTTGAACATGAAATGATTAGGGTTTGATTTAGAGATTTGATTACTAGTAGTGTCTGTGTGTTTGTATGCTACTTTGGTGGTGTGGTGATTAATTCAATAATCTTATAAGTTATTTTAAGACTTGGTTGATTGTTGTTGTGGTAATTAGTAATGATTTTGATTATAGTTGACTATAGAAATGGTTTTGGTTGTTAATTGGGAGTAGTAGTTGCTAATTGTTAGTGATTTAATTGTTGAGAGTTACTAATACCTCATTAGGTTGTTATTGAAGTCATGAGCATAGTGTCTAACTTATTGTTGAGAGTTGCTAAAGTTACTTGTTGTGATGTTTGATTGTAGTTTTTCTAGCTTTGGAGAATATAATAAATGATATTGCGATGTGGTAACTATGAGATTTATCATTGTCGTCATATTAGCACTATATTAACATCGTAAGATTCAAGTGTGATTTGTTATTTTTTTAAGGTAACGTGAACCAATATAACTCAAATTTGGTCGATGTAAAGGAATGATTCACATAATCCTTTTATTCTTAAATTGATGGAAAAGACTTATGTTGTTGTTGAGTAAATGATTGTGACTTGTATTGAATGAGTTGTGTGCGTGCTAGAGTAATCGAAAAGTCATGTTAAATGGGTGATAGCGGTTACTTTGGTATTTAGTTGGCATGACAAAGGAGTTAAGTAGGCTTATTAGTTGCATTCCTAACTCTATAGGTGCCCATTTCATAAGAGAAAGGTAGAACTTTAATTGGGTAATTTTTGTGACTTTTAGTCGTGCAGTGACGCTTACAGATACACCCAGTAACTAACCCTTATATACAATTTGCTTTAAGACATTGTTGTTTATTGTGACAATATACATTGTATTAAAACTATTAGGTACTAGTGAATACACTTTATATGAAGAGCTATGGACTATGAAATCCTTGCGCTTAGAATAGGTTAGAGAATGAGAGTGTTAGTAGGAGGGGACCACCCCCCTTATTTATTTAAGAATTGGATTATGCCTTACTTAGAGTTAGAATGACTCCTTTATAGCTAAATTTCATATTTTGTTTGAGTTGCGCAGTGGGTTTCGGCATTCTCCTATCCCAGGGCACTCATTAATAGTTGAAAGCGAGATTTATTCCCATTTGATAAAGTATTAGATTATGATTAGCTGGCGTGACTCAACTGGATTATGTCTAATTGATTTAATAGTCCCCTAGGTGAGATCCGACGGGATCACCGTATGGGAGGTATGAGCATACTTTTGTCATTGGGGGCCGGGTGGCCGATACCGCCCCTTGACCGAGGTGTTACCATGCGGGCCTTGCAAACCCAAATATGGTAGCCTCTTCACTGGATTAGTACCCCCAGTGTGTTAATTTTTCTCGAAGGTAGGACCCGAGAGGGTCAGCTAGAGGGGGTATGAGCTCATACTTTGCCATGGGCGTCGGGTGGCCGATAACGCCCTCGGCCGTGTCACTATGCCATGAAGTGGAGAAAAGGTCCACTGATAGAATGTTACTCATTGATAGAAAGTTTATTCATTCATAGAAAGCTTACACATTGATAGAACATTTACTCATTGATAGAAAATTTATTCAATGATAGAGTAGTTATGCGCCTAAATTAAGTTACCTTAAGGGAGTTACCAGTCCTAAAGATAGACTATTATCACACTTACTTTAAGATAGACAAGCTCTATAGGGTCATGTGTTAGGTAGTCTATAATGCCTTGGTTGAGTTGATACTACGTGTGTTTTATAAGATTTTATGTTTTGAGAAGAAGAGTGTGAAGACCTGCATTCTACCTAAGAACACAAGGTTCGGGTTGGAAAGGACGTAATGAGATTAAGAAGTATAGGTGGACGATAAACGGTTACTACGGTTACTATTTGCGCTTGTGTCTTATGAAATCATCTTATGTTGTTGTATAACATAATGTTATCTAGTAGTTGGCCTTATAATATTTGATGCTAGTTACTAACGTGTACGTGTTTGTGTTTATGTTTGATTGTTTGATGACTTTCTATGATTGTCCTGCTATGACACATTGGCCTTTGGTCTGATGTCGAGCAGCAGCAGGATCATAGACAGACGTAGCAGGTATTGGAGCTTCTCTTACATTGCATTGCATTGGGGGAGAGTGATGAGGGGGAAGCATAACCTGTGTTATACTGTTATCTTTTGGTTTTGTAGTTCTTATTTATCTTTTCTAAACTTTGGCTGTATACGTTTTGTTATAAGGCCTGGTGTCCTCCTTTGTATATTTGTATTTCCGCTGCATAGTTTATAACTTTGTATGGTTTTAAAGAGCGAAGTCATTTTAAAACGTAAGCGTTGACACTGGAACCACGATCCATGCTTGGCATGTTGATTTGAGAAGTCGGCGATGAATCATTCAGCTGTGGTGTGAGATTTTAAAGGCAATGATGCCTTAGATTAGTTTAATGTTTTATTGTGTTGATTACTCTACCACATGTTCGAGGGTTAGCAGAGATGCTGCCGAAATTTCTACTCACCTTTATAAAGTTTATTACTATTTTATTTATTTTATTTTTATGTAACACCCGAATTTCCTCCCATCCTTTGTGGTTCTGGTTTCGTATAATGGGTTGAAAATTCAGGGGTGTTACATATGACCTTAAATAGTACAAGTATTGAGCACATATTGAGAAAAACTATAATTTGGCCGATTGGGCTATCCGTCTCATATTAAGATTGTCGCTCTTAAGAGCAGCTGGTTTTATTATTCTATTTAAGAGTACACATGGATTGGGTCTAATCTGACATTAAAATCAAATCAAATGAAAATTTTAATTCTGAAAATTTTCAGACCAAACCAGACCATTTAATGCACCAGACCATATCATTCTACAAAGGTTTAGTTTGGTCTGGTCTGGTTAACGATTTTTGGCTTTTTAAATATTTTTGCTAAGATAGTGTATTTGTTTATGTGAATATTTCGCATCTTAAATTGAATCTACGTAATTCATGATTACCATTTAAAATATGATGATTCATAATTACATAATACCTAACAAAAGATATGTAATCTAATCAATTATAATGGACATAAGCATAAATTATGCGAAAATATAAAACATAAGCTTTTAATGGACAAAAATCAATTTAAATGGATAAAAATACAAATTATGTAAATCCCGGCCCTAACAAAAACTTAATGGTCATTCTCTTTATCATATCTCAATATTTAAATTTTAATAATTTTAAGTTGCATTCTGTAACAACCCGACTTACCGTTGACTGAATAGACAGGGTCATCACGGGGTTTATTTCCAAAGAAACTCAAATCTGAATTCCAAAACTTGAACAAAGGGTCATCAGTTCTAAAACATAGCTAAATCAGCTAAATCTCAATCCAATCATCTAACTAAAATACAAAGTAATCATAAAATTCATTCTAAAAGTCCAATATAACCAACACAATCAAGTCTATTACACATTTACCAAAGCCTAGTACCAAACTACAAATTCTCACGTGCTCAGCTCAATATAACATCAATGGAACTCTAATCATCACTGCTAACCCATCGTTCTCGACCGGTTCCGATCTGTAGACAGTTTAAAAGATGGAAACTACAGGGGGTCAGATTAAATTGAATGAGAAGTAACAATCAAAAACAACAAAACATAGGTTTAAAAGCAACATCAGTTCCCTAGAACTATGTGCGCACAGGGAGTCTAGTTGAGAGGTGCCCCATAGCTCCAAGGCTACGTCGCTCTCAGGTGAAACTAGTCAATATCTGAATGACAACTCGCCTCAAAAACAGGGAGTAAGGAACAATGTTCCTCAACTCCGTCAATGACCAGCTCGCAAGCCCGAACCATTGACCATATCATAATATCAATATAAGCAATCACAACAATATTTGTCTCAACAAATTTTAATTTCGAAAGAGTTTCAATAAAATTATTTTCAAGAAATGTAGTCTGGCCAGACCCCTTTAAGGGACTGTTATTACTCACCAAAAATGCTTCAAGGAGCTAAATCTGGTTCTCCGCGATCGCTAGAAAGGTTCCTCGATGATATCGCCTCCTGAAACATAACAAATCACAACATCATGAAAGAGCGTTCGATACTACAATCTAGATCAATATAACTTATTGCACCTCCTCCTAAGACTATGACTTAATCAAGGATTATATTCTAACATTTCTAATCATTAAAGGACTGTGCACTTCTAACTCAAACACTCCATATTATCAAAATATATTAACTGCAATCTAGACTTGTTTAACTCCTTTTAAAGATTACCCACTTCTCTAATTGATCTCTTTTATTTTCCAAATAAACAATATATGTACAATCATACCAAAACCAATAATACTCCTAATTCATTATAAGGATTCAAATTATTCACTACTTCCTTTAATATTAACTTTTTTCCCAATAAAATTCATACTCTCAATAATTTCATTATCTCCTAAAATCATCATCAAACAAATTTTAACCCAACATGAAATCCTCACAAATAATATCCATAAAGTCTATAATCTCAACATTCTTTAAATCCATATAAACACCCTAAGATTCACTTAATTAACATCAATCAAAATCAAGGTTCTCTTGTTCCTTTATTTTAAAAAAAGATTCTTCATAATGTATCTTGAAATCACCATTTTCATAATATACTAGTAACACTCATTCCCATAAATTTCTCAATCAAAAACTCATCTAATCAACTCATATAAATTTTCAAGATTCATCAACATTTAGGATATAGTACATGATAAAAAGAATATGCAAGTGAGAATTATACCAAAGCAAATAGCATTATATGAATAAGAATAAGTAGTAAAGATTGGTAAGAGAAAAAAAATCAAGAAGCATATACCTCTGTTGACGACAGAAAGGAAACAAAAAAAAAAGATTTCAAAAATTGATTTTCGACTTGAATCTTGATGCCTAATCAATAGGACCGAAACTCATTCCTTCCCCCTTATTTCGGCAGAATAGGGATTTGGGAAGGGGGGATTAGGCTGCTGCTTGCTATTTTCTATTTCAATGGAAGAAAATCCTAAAAAAATATTGATGTTACTTAAAAATCCAATCAAGGATGGGCTAAGGTTCGATTCTTGAAAGGAAAAATCAGAATAATAAGAGAAGAATGGAGTAAAATTACACATAGAAATTGAGAGATTCAAACCTTAGTTTTGTTTACACCAATAATTAATCATGAAGAATAGCACATTCATAGAGTTTTGGTTCACCCGAAATATTGGCAAGGAGGTTAAGATTTGCAATGAATCTTGTGAGAACTTAAGGTAGAAGATGATTGAAGTGTAGCTTTGCCCTAATTTCGAATATCAGGAGAAAGGGATTGCTTATACTGATTTCCTCTTTGGTCTCTGGTTCGAAATTGGAGAACGTGGGATTGATGCAGCTTGGTTCGAATGACTTAAAGGGAGAAGAAGATGAATGCCTGCTTCTAGACCTGGGAAAACGGTCGGTCGGTCGGGTTTTGGGTCGGATCAATTTCGGTCGGGTCATTTTCGGGTCGGGTCAGTTTCGGATCAGGTCAGTTTCAGGTCGGATCACTCTGGGTTTCGGGTAGGTTCGGATTGACCCAACGGGTTACCATAAAACATTAGAATATCCAATCGACTAATTCAACATAAAAAAAAATCACTAAAATGTCTAAAAAAAATCATTAGAGAAATTACATGTACGATTTTCAAAAAATAGTTGGTATGTCAAGTTCATTTAAGTGCAAGAAAAATAGGGGAATTAATACTTATTTTGAAAGACTTGTAATATACGCGCTTTATAAAAGTTATTTTGTTTATTATAATTGTAACGTTAGATAAAAATGACGTTAAAATTATCTTCACAATTTTCATGTTGGAAAGATATACAACTAACTAAGTACTTATTTCGTCTTATAAGATACGCGTTTTATAATTTAGGGTAGCGACATTCGTTTTTTGAAAAGCTCATTCAAACGTGCGAAACGTTCGTATAAATTATATTGATTTGCTTACTGAAATGTAGAAGAATTAAAAACTCATTTGACTGATTTAACAAGATACATGTATTCAATTAAGATGATTATAACGTCCTGTTTTTAAATAAAAATAATTACGATGGCTAAAAAGACGTTAAATACGTGTTTTTTGAGATCTATTGATGAGTTTTAGGGTTCAAGTGATATACTCAATATGTTGAGATACTTTGAAAACTAAATTTTATTTGAAATGAATTCTAACATTGAAATTACTCTAAAAATTGATATTAAATCTGTCAAAACGGGTCGGTTTTCGGTCGGGTCATTTTCGGTCGGGTAATTATCGGGTCGGTCATGTTTCGGATTAAGTTGCTTTCGGGTCGGTCGGGTTCGGGTTTTGTCGGGTCGGGTCCCGGGTTCATTTTCGGGTCGGATCAAATTTTCCCAGGTCTACCTGCTTCCTTTGGGTTCATTTGAATGAGAGAGAGGGAAGGAGGGTTTTTGGGTATTTTAATCAAATTAAAAGAAAAGGAAAAGAGAAAAGAAATTAGATTGAGAATGTTTTATTTTATGTATCTTTAAGATCATTCTCGTACTAATCATTCTCTTAAATTCAGTCGTTTTAAAATTATCAATTTCTCAAATGTTACACATTTAACATCAAAATGTATCTTACTCAATATTTAATAATTCTAATTTACTTTTTGTGTCTCTCGATTTGATCCGGTTTGATTTGCGGTTTAGACCAAACTTTGTTTGCCCTAATTCTAATATTGTTTTTTGAGTTTACGTGCTTCAAAAAAAATAATTATAATATTTTAAATTATGAGCATTTCTATTGATCACGTTTTTTGAAAGGAACCTAATAATTCATTGATAAAAATGTCATACGACATCTACAATAGATCAGTAGCAATTGATCAAATACATAAAAAATTTTAATCGAACATAATTTTATATACAAAAAGTCACGATCATTATAAAGGAGACATAACACTAAAGTCTTTTCTCTATCACATTGCTGCTTGATATAGCCTTCTCCGAGGGGGTCTTTAGATCTAGTGTGACTTTTGAAATAGAAATGAGTTTGATACTATTGGTTGTGTTAGCTGAACTGACGCTCGTGATGACGTCATTTACCTTTTTACCATCGAATTTATGACAAGACTTCAAACTTTCACCATGAGAGATTTTAAAACCAATATATGGATAGATTGAATCCAATAAACGAATAGAATAACTCTATAATATAGAAGAATGAACTTTATTTGTAACCAGAATCGAAAAAAACAAAAATAAAAAGATTGAGGCTTACCATCAACCATAAGGTTGATAGTAGTCCCAAAGTAAACAATGGAGACTGAGATTTTTTGAGAGAAAAAAAAGGAGAGGAGGAGAGAGATGGATAGTTTATACTCCTTCCTATTCAGCTTATGTATCCCATTTTCTTTTATGGTCAAGTCACCTTAATTGTCCCATTTCTATTTTTGGTATAGGTTTTTGACTTTTATGCCCATAGTAACTTTATCTTATTTTCAATTATACCCTCCATTACCCATACTAATTTTCCTTCCTTACATTAAAAAACCCATAAAAGCACTCTCTTTCCTACCCTTAGGGTTCCACTTTTAACTCTCCTTAAAAATCGTGAAAAGTCAAATGGGATTCTTAAGGTGAATAGGAGGGAGTATAATATATAAATGATAAATGACATAGGCGAAAGAGAAGATAAAGATGAAATCACAGGTAAAGCCTGTTGTGTTTTTCTAAGATGTTCACATTGTCATTTCCTTAATCTACTTCTACAAACAACTCTAACGAAGAAATTGGAAATATAGGCTAAGGAGAAGACAAAGATGAAATTTCAGGTCAAGCTTGTTAATTAGTAATACGGGTTATTAAAGTTATAAATGACATAGGCAAAGGAGAAGATAAAAATAAATTACTGGTAAAGCTCGTTGTGTTTTTCTAAGATATTCCCATTTTCATTTCCTAAATCTACTTCTTCTACAAATAACTCTAAAGAAGAAATTAGGGTAGACATTTAAATGCTCCCACAAGGCCTCCAATGCCTACTCCTCCTCATCAACGGGATATTCTGAGTATTGTCCATTCATCTCAAATTTGAAACTCAAGTTCACACTACTAGTGGTGGAGTCAATATCAATTCTTCAACATATGTGAATTAAAATTTCATCTAATGTCATGTTCGAATTGCACAAAATTTTTTTTACGCGTATTCCCAAGATACTAAACATCCCTATAAGTTGTTCGAATTTCTCTGTTTCTAAAACATAAAATAATCTCACGATGTGATCCATTTTCTATAAAATACACATAACCTCCAAATCATTATCAACATGACCATCATATTCAAAATAATTACATTCGAAACAAATCCATTAGATTAACATAAAAACTTGGACGAGACAGTCACATTATGAGACCGTCAATTTGGGCGGCCCAATTCGCGCGCGTAACAGCATCACACGCTTTCCCTGGTTTTTTCTATTTTCTAGGCATTTATCAATTTTGACCTTAAAGGTATCAATTTCAACATAAAGTTAAACTTAAATAGATCAATTAAAATAAAAAATTTCAATTTGGATCTGTAAGTGATCAATTTTGACGTTAAATTGATCAATTTCCACCTAAATATGATTCTGTTTTCACAATTTCAGAACAAAATTTAATAAAATAGTATTATTCTATCATTCTATAGATAAATTTCAAACAACAAACAAATGGTCAATAGAAATATCAATAATAGTGTTAAAACATTGCACAATACAAGTACTCTTTATTCAATGCATACGTGATGGTTTTAATGGAACATATGAGTACTTGTACTCTTTAATCACCGATTAGTAATAATGATATTGCTCTTTGGTTCAATGAATGCTCTTCGAAATAACCAAGAGTTCAAGGCTTCTTTGTTACTAAAAATTTGATCTAAATGATCAATTCAGACCTGAAAGTGATTATTTCTGATCAGTTATAACTTATAAAAAAATTCAATTTTAACCTTAAATGTATCAATTATGACCTTAAATAGATCAAGTACTAAACACATATTGAGATAAATTATAATTGGGCTATCCGTCTCATATTGAGACGGTCTCGTCCAAGACCAGCTATTAGATTAAAAGTAAAAAACAACTTAACTCTTGTTAAAATTCACATACTATACTTCACACTACCAAAAATCATGATTAAAATTAAAAAAAATAATAAATCCAAAAACAAAAACAAACCCTAACTCATAAACCATAACAAAAAAAAAATCAAGAAACAAAGTACTTAATCAATAAATAAGTACCTTAGCTTATATCAAATGTGGATAATGAAGTGAAAGTTACTGCGCAAAGTTGTGGCATGTAATTCAATGAAGAAACATTACAGTTGTTTAGAGTGTATTTGGATTGAAGGAAATAGAGGAAAAGAAAGAGGAGGGATAAAAAATCCTTTATTTGGAATAATAAAATAAGAGGAAAAAGAGTTGAAGAGAAGAGATTTAGAGGGATTGGATGGATATTTTTTGCTAAGGTTTAACATTCTCAAAGTCATAAAGATTTGAAGGGAAAAATTCTTATCTGTCTTAATTTTCCTTCCCTTCCCTCCTAAACAAACAAAAATTTCTTCGCTTTCTTTCCCTTCCCTCCCTTCCCTTTTCTTCCTTTCTTTTCTCTCCAAAGTTGCTATCCAAACATAATGTTAATGGTGTTTTAGATGGAGTAGCAATTAGGAGTGTTCACCAGTTCAAACCCGGACCGGACCGGCCGGAACCGCTTGGACCAAAAGACTGAAATTTCGAATATGCTAAGACCGGAGACCAGACCGATTCCATCCGGTCCGATCCCAGTCTAACCCGGATTCCTCCCGGTCCAGGTTTAGACCGGTAATAATTTTTGATAGTAAAAATAAATTAAAAAATGGAAGATTTTAAAATAATTTAGCAAATTAATTATTATAAAATTAAAATATTTGAATTAAAAAAAAAGCCCTTTAAATAAGTATATGCATAAAGATTGTAAATATTATTCCTCTACAAAATTACTATTATGTACATCCGGTCTCATCCGGTCTAACTCGGATTTTTTCGGATTTAAACCGGACCGGAAACCTAGAATGATGAATAAGTAAGACCCGAAGCCTGGACCAGATGCAACCGGTCCTGTTCGATTTAGGTCCGATCTCAACCGGTTCCGGTTCCGGTCCGAACCGCTGGTCTGGTCTAATTTTGCACATTCAAAATTTTTCCTTTGACTGTTAGCTCAAGAGCTTGTGAGACTTTTCAAACAGTATTCTGAAAACTGTTCTAGACCGAATAACAAATCTAAAAATTAAGTGTGAAAATAAACTTAGATAAAACAAGAGATTTATTAACGTGGTTCAGTTATAGCCTACTCCCTACCTATGGGTTCCTTTCCAACCCTTATAATTCAACCCTTTTATTAATGAACCCTAGACCACTAAGAAGATCTCTCTATCACTTTGAAGAACAATCTACAAGTTTCCTTTAATAAAAGATCTAAACCCAATCTCACAAATGAGAAAGCAAACGAATACTTCGAAAAGTAATCTAAGACTTTAAGACGTAAAAAGAAATTACTAATCTAACTCTCCTGAACTCTAAATTTTATTACAATTGTTAGAGTTAGACAAATTATAAAGAACTAGATTTACAACTCTTTTAGACTTTAAGAATCAAAGAGAATAGATAGCTAGTAGGTGTTGTGCTGTGTATTGTATGTTCTTCAATTCTTGAATGAAGCTTCACTTTATAAGTCACGCTTTCTCACTAGCCGTCGAGAACATAAAGCTTCATCTCCTTATTTATCTCAATTCTGGTTATGTTGCACTTGACTTTCAAAGCCTTGGACTGCAAGTTAGTTATACACTCCACTTGACTTATTGACCAAATGCTAATTTTTACCTTTTTCAATACTTAGAAAAACCTGTCAAGTTAATACTAGACTCAACAATAATCAAGTGTGTTCATATTTCTCTCCAAACCGTTTTTAGACTAATATATCTTATCCCAAAATTATAGAAGCGCCTTAAACTAACCTTTCCTATATTGTAGGTACTATTCACAACTCATACATAATTATCGAAAGACGGTTCCATATATTTAGAAAGGGCTATTTTTAAACAAAACTATTCTTGTTACTAAGTAAGTTACTTATTCTAATTTCAACAAACAAAACGGTGTTCATAAATATAAGTATTACTTAGTCTAATTTTATTTAACTTATAAAACATAAGACTAATTTAAACGTGAGATATTATTAGACTAAACATATTTTAACACAATTCAAAAGAATTTATACTTAATATGATTTTGAACAAATCAATCAACTAAATGTAATTACTTAATTTGGTGATTTAATTTTAATATGAGTTTTGATTATCATCACTTAAAGGACTTAAGTCTCTAGAGAACAAAGGGAGTTGGTACAAAAAAGTCAACAACCTTTATTTGTTATTACATCTAACTTGTCTATCCAACTCCTTTTTATTTGTTGTTACTAACAGCGAATAAAGACTTGACAGACTTTTTTGACCAATCTATTCCTTTGTTCGCTATTAGTAATATCAAACTAGCCTAACCACGGACCATGAGAAGCTTATTTGAAAAATTATTAGCCACAAAGTTTTTCTTTGAATTTTTTTAAAGAAAAAGGAATATCTTATTCAAAAATTTTAAAAGAATTTTACTATAAGAATCCATATGAATGGTGGAGTGGAAATACTATCGACCTTGTGGGCTATTGGACAATTTATATTTGAGTTTGTGGGTCTTTTTGGTGCAAAGTAGCTACTAGCAATTTGGGTTGCTATAAATGGTAGTAGATGTTTAGATAGTTGTGGGTAGTATTACTGTTCGACAAAAGTGATTATCATAAAAAAATTTGTTATTTTCAATAAATTTAAAACAAAAGTTAGAATAGAAGTACATAGATTTGTTAATGATTGAACTACCAATTAAAACATCAGTTTATTGCTGAATATTAAATGATCATGCAAATAACATAACACGTAGAAACTATTTTAACATACACTATAAAAGTAATAAAAAGGAGCATCTGAATTAAAAAGCAAAAGCAATTGCAAGTCAAATGAACACAAATTGTTGAGAGAGACGGTCTGTTTGAAAGACCATTTATTTGGGTCGGCACAATAATTTAAAATAAGAAAACTAAAAAACACCAAAAAAGTTAAACTCTTACTTGACATACCAAAAACACCTACTTTACAAACCATAAACACATACTTCACATGCTATAAACGCCTAGTTACATACAATAAACATCTACTATATGTACCATGAATACCTATTAGAATTACTGAAAACATAGACTTGATTAGAGCTGTTCGAAAGTGACCCGACTCGAAAACCCGAACCGAAACCGAAAGTAAACCGACCCAAAAATGTGTTCCTTTTTTAGGTTTATCGAACCGACAGTACCCGAACCGGTTGACAACCGAAAATAGGAAAGTTGAACCCGAGCTGTAACCGATTTTTATAACCGACACATAAACGTTAACCGAGATTACTCGAACCTATTAATGACCGACCTGAGTCATATCCGACCCGAATCATGCTCAAAATCGAATTTGATCCGGCTAAAACCGACTTAACCCGAACGAATTTTATATCGAACTGTTGTAGACCTGAACCAATTTTTAACATAGAAGTATGATAGACTCATATTCAATCATCTTATTAGTTAATCTAATAAAGTGTTAGATATTTTAATAAATTAAATTTTACAAATACATGGTTTCATATATTTAGAGTTAATAATCAATGGTCAATGTTTATTTAACTACTTTTAATCGAATTAGATGAAAAATTTATAGAACTTTATAATTTTAATTTTCGGTCAAACAAGTAAAAGTAACAAAGTAATAATGATTACTAATTGATTTGCATTTTAACTATTTTGCTTTAAGTAAAGGTAATCTTATCGTCAATTAAAAAATGACTAACAACTTAATCTAATATTGATTCGATCGATAGTAATTAGTAATACGTAGCCGAATTCTTTTTTTTTAAATAAAAAACCCGAACCTGATTTGTATCCGACAAAACCGAACCATTTAGTAACCGATGACAACCCGAGACCGATTGACACTCGACACGAACTTCAACCGACACCGAACCGATGCTAACACGATAGCTTGAATAACCGATCTCCAACCGAACCGTGACTAACCGACTCGATGTAACCGCCTCGAATTATGAAGGCAAATAATAACTGAAATTTAGATTAATCAAGCGGAAGCTTACTTTTGCCAACACAATTAAGGGGTTACTTAAAGGTCAAACCAATATCCAAGTATAATACTTGAATAAACCAAGCAATATAACGGTAGTCTTAACTGTCCAAAATATAGGAAAATTACGACCAAATCGAAATAAGTCCAAAGTTCAAATTACATCCTTAAATTAGTCTAAATCTAAACTAATAGTCTCTCAAATACAATAAAGAGATCTAAACAAAAGGGGAGTCATACTCCAACTCGGGTTCATCTTCCGCTCGCATATCCATTCTCCGTCGAGGTGTCATAGGGGTTTACTCTAAAAACAAAACCATTGGAAAAAACATACAAAGCATAGTATCAGCAAAAAGGCTGAGTAAATTCATTTTGAAATATGCTTTTTCATTTGATAAATCATATTATGATTCAAATCCAGTTCAATGGCTCTATAGTCATTTCAAATTCTCATTTTTCATCATAAATCATAAGATCTCAATAGATCCAAATCAATTTCAAACTCATATCATAAGTTTACATAGGTACTCTGTGAGTCATCCTGTGACTCGTTTGGTAGTCGGTCAACCGTCCGCGACATGTCCGGCAAGTGTAACACAATGGTATTGTGAAGAATACGTGCTCAGCATTGCTGAGTCGTTTAATCATGCACACAACATTTGCTGTGGCATATGTACCCGCCATTTAGGCTAAAACATTTTTTTCGTTCACATAATATATATCTTGTAATTTTAATAGCATTTGAAAGTCAAAAATATTAACTTTTTCCATATGATAAACATCTTTTATTTGCACATAGCAAAACATACTTTATTTGCGACTTAGCAAAAATCAAATCATAATATTTTCCACATGGGTAAAACATGCTTAGCATAATCATATCAATAAACATAACCTTTGTATTATATTGGGGCATCACTAGCATGTATGGAAATGCATTGTAACAAAAAGTGATTAAAGTTCAATACGATTTTTTTTAAGGAAATCACTAAAATGTTTCGTTTCAATCCTTCTTAAAGTAAATATAATTTAAAAGGGTTTTTAAATTCATTCAAAACAACTAGAATATGATTCATAAAGTCTATAAAATCGATAATTGATTTACAAAGTACATATTAATTCTCCAACAAGGCCCAAATTAATCAAGTCATTATAATACCTTATTTAAAATGAATTTAAGGTTGTCCCATCAGATTATAATTGGTTATGCGAATTTATAACGATCTTACAACTATTTTCGACAATTTGGGTATTTACCGTTATTTAAATGGCGTCTTAAATCCGTAAAATTTATAAACCATCTAATTTAAACTTAATTTATACTATGAGGCAGTAGGTTATTAATATAATTATAAATTTTTTTATATAGGTCTATTTTTACCCAAATTTAATTAACCAATTACACTTTTTAATAAATAAACATTTTCTATTAATTTGATAAATTAGTAAATAATTAATAATTTATTTTGTAAAATTATACCAAAGTTCCAGAAGTCATATAACATATTTATTAGGCCATTTGAACTTATAAAAATCATGTATGATGTTTTATTATTTTGTATAGACATTTTATTGATAAATAGAATAAAATAGGTTTAAAATTATTTGAGGGCGAATAAAATATCATAAAAATTATATGATATTCCAGAAGCTATTTTAAGGGATATAAAATTTTAAATAACCATTAAAAATCATGTGGGGTATTTTTAATAATTAATATCGTTATTTTACCGATAAACCGAATAAAATTTGTTTAAGTCCATATATGGTCACGAAAATCCATATAAGTTTTTGAACATGTATCTACTGTTTATATAAGTGTCTCATAAAATTTTCATGTCCAAAAGAAGTCATTTAGTATTTATTTTATATTTTACCGTTTTTCAACTTACCGATTATTAATAACAGCGTAAAAATTATTAAGGTTCTTAAATGTCAACGAAACCTTCCCAAACTTTTACCAATTTTACCTACTGTCCATATGAGTATGTGACAAAAATTTTGAGTCCATATGTCTTCGTTTGGTAATTATTTTATATTTTACCATTTTACAATGTACCGTTAAACAATTTAAGGATTATTCAAAAATAATAAAAAATTCCAAACTAAATATATTCTGGCCAAATCTTGTTGGAGACATTATAAAATTTTTTTATTAATTATTTTTGATGATGAAGAGTTCATCTAATACCATGTTTTATAATAAGAGTATTTAACACCTTAAAATCCATTAAAATATCAATTTAACGAATAATCTCAACAAAAAAGTATCCAAGAAATTTTCTTAACATATAGCTATTGGAAATTTCTTTTAAAATTAATTTCAAATATTTTCAAATTCATATAATCATTTCCATCACAATAACTTTCACAAAGTAGTGTTAAACATGCCGTTAAACATATAATAATTTATAAAATCAACATGCATAATGCCCACAATAATAATACATGTAATAAATTATTTCATACTCAAATTTATCATTTTCACATCATTTTTCAAGATTTAAGAACTTCTCTTTGGGAATTTTATTTTTTTTTTGTAAAAAAAAACAAGTTTATACACAAACTTTCCCAACTTGTTCTTAAATCTTTTAAAAATCACCCCATGTGACATACCTCGACTCCAAGCCTATATAATTATTCCATAAGCTCCTACACGTTCTTAGAAGCGATTCTAACTTCGGGTCCTTACCCTTCAAGTCTCAACTCCAAATCTTCAACTAAACATATTGCATTCATCCAAAAATCAATAATAATTTTGGATTTCTAACATGCACTTAACTTTTCCTAGTAAGAGTTGTTAGACTAATACTTGTGATGATTTTAATATATTTGGAGTATACTTATTATGTTGAGCAACATACTTAGTAAAGTCCCATAATTTTATTTGAATCCTTTAAGTAACAAATATATGTTTGTGGAAATACATCTTCTTACTTTCTATTATGGCCGATTTTTATAGATTTATAAGTGATGATTTTCTTAGTTTAGAGATAAAATACTCATTTTATAATGATCTTAGTTTATAGAAAGATTCATGAAAAAAAAATGTTTTACATGAACAAGTTTTAACAAAAACTAGTGGAATAAAGAAATGAACATAACTTACTCTATACTTGGTGGATTTCTTCAAGTTTGGTGTCTATGGAAAGCTCTTAAGATGAAGATTATTTTTGTGGGAGATTTGAGTTTATAAACATAAATTTTCAGAAGTTTTAAATGGGTTTTTGAAGAATATTTGATGAGAAAAGAAAGTGTTTTAGTTATTGAAAGTTTGAAGGTTTCTAGTGTTTGTTCATGGATGAACTTGGGAGCAATGTGTTGGGGTTTATGGCTGAATAATTATTCAGAAAATAGAGTGTTTTTGCTTCAAATATTTGCCTCTTGCATGCTTGTAATGATGCACAAGCTTTGGGTAGAACAAAAGGGGTTCTTGTAGAGTTTTTAGCTTGTGTATGTAAGTATACAAAGGGCTATAAGGGGGAGTATGACAGCTTTAGCATGGCTGGTTGGGGTTGTTTTTTGGTGATTTTTGTCCATCATTTGATCTATTATAGTGTAGAAAAGGTTTATCTAAGATAGTTTAAGATATGGGTAAAAATTGTTGTACATGTAACAAGTTATGTAACTTGTACTTCAAGTTTAAAAATCACTTGTAAATGTGTGAAATATTTAATTTACTCCCATCATGGTTACATAATATGCTTGGGTAATAATTAAAATTTTTTCAAACTGTTATGGGTGGTTGCTCAACTTTAAGTTTTACCTCCAAAGTTTACGTTACTTGTTACGATTCATAATCACGTTACGAATTAACAAGTTTCTAATCATTGTAGAGATATTTCAAATTACTACCATCACTAATTAAATTATAATTAGTAACGAACAAATATAAGAATAATTAGGCGCTAAAAACAACTAATGAAATCTCCTAATAATACGACTGTTTCACTCGACCCGAGTGTGACCCGTCGTAACGCACAGTCAAAAAATAACCGAACCGAATGACAACCGTTCGAAACCGACCCGATCAACCGAATGAACACCTCTAGACTTGATAGTATGTGACGTAGGTATTTATGGAATGTAAAGTAGGTATTTATAATATGTGAAATAGGTATTTATGATATGTGAATTAGGTATTTACGAAAAAAGATAAACACCTTTTTGACATACTATAAACACCTACTTCACCAAATCTCTAACACCTATTCACATACCATAAATACATACTTCACATGCTATAATTAAACACCATAATCACCGACTTCACACATTATAAACGCACATGTAAATTTTTTAAAAATATCTATTGGGCCACTTGTGAGTGAGTTGCATCTCAAGAAAATACTTTCTTACAATAGTTTCTGCAAATGAAAGGTGCCCACAAATTAAGAAAGAGATATCGCTTTTTTCTCTCAAAAACCAAAGAATCTTTACTTAGGAATATCCATTTTTGTTTGTTGTTGAGTAAATTATGGATTCTTAAGTCATGCGTCTTTATTTCATAAACACTACTTCATATTCTACTACCACATCAAACGTTACGTTTTATAAACAACTATAAAGTCGCTAAACGCTATTCGAAATGCTTTTTTGCCGAATACTACTATTTTTTTATCAATTAGCGTTTTAACCAAAATAAAACTCTAACACTACTTCAAATACTACACCGAACACAACCTATATCCACCACAGGTCGCAGGTCGCAAATAGAGGATGGAAATATATTTTTTTTGGTGAAAATGGGTGCCAGAGTACCCTGAAAATGAGCACAAATGCACAATACATATTACCTACATCCCTTTAGTTTATTTGGGAACTTTTATAAGTAATTGAGACTAACATAAAAGGACAGAGGGAGAACCTATTAAAATTTCTACATTCTTTTTGACAAAAATTGGATGTTACCATTAAATGACAATTCCAATCAGTTACCTTAACATCTATACATCAAGTAAATTTCTTCGCTGCTTGAACATAAGTATAACCTTCTGCAAGCAGTAATACCGATTAGAAAACGACTATACTAAAATGATGAGAGCTCAAAATTTACAGATGATCAAGTCATGATAGATACCAGACACCTATCTCGATTTGATTACGCAGACATTAAAGAGTAGGTCTCTCCTTCAATCCCCAATGATTCTTGCCTTACCTTTCTTGCTTCTTTTTCGAGTAAATCAACTGATCTATGAGAGGCACAGTAATTCAACTGATTTCCCTCTTTGAGTTCCTTCCGAATAGCCCACAACACTTCAACAGAATCCTTCATGGATGGTCTAGATTGCCGAACAGGCCCAGTGCATTTTTGGGCAAGTTCCAGAATGTTCTTGACTACCTTGATGGATGAAGGACTTCTGTTCAGCCTAGGATCCATTGCCAGGACTGGCATACCTTCTCTTAGCTTGTTCATAGCCTGCATATTCAGAGACCATCTTTATCTTCTTTTCAAGTTACCTTTTTTTTGGAATACATCTCCTTCACAGATTCACATCATAATATCAATGTGTATCGGTTATAAACAGCTCAACTTGTATGAAGCAAAAACATTATAAATTATGTCAGAAGTGATATTCAAGATACGTACCCATCTAATAGTAACTCTCTCTTTGACCCCTTTACATGGTTCAATTGGATGTCTTCCAGTCATCAGCTCCACAAGCAATATTCCAAAAGAGTAGACATCACTCTTTTCTGTTAACTGGTAGGACTTCATATACTCAGGATCCAAATATCCAGCTGTCCCTTTGATCTGTGTAGAAATGTGGGTCACATCAGGAACTTCTGGTACAAATCGAGCAAGGCCAAAATCTGCAACTTTGGCTCGAAGTTTCTCTGTGATGAGGATGTTTGATGCTTTTATGTCTCTGTGAATAATTGGAGGATCTGTCGATTGCAGGAGAAAAGTAAAGATCAAGGATTCATTCAATCATTTATTAGTTCACTATAACGATAAATAAATAATAATACAAAAGCGATTTCGTAAGTACTTTAGATTGTATATGACCAACCTTTGTTAGTGATATCAAAGAGGTTGTTTGCAATTGACCCTTAATGACAAATATCATTGGCAAGTGCATATAAATAAAAAGTGCTCGTGATTTAATGAGTCATTTTAAAATAGTCACTATTATACGAAACCAAAGAACTGACCCCATTATAAATGTTCAATTGAAAGCAGTGTCTAGTTGCCCACTCACAGCTTGGACACTAAAAAGCTTCCAAGACTTGATTCCAAATCAAAATCAAATAGAACATGTTGGTAATAAGTACTCTGTCAAGCAATATTTAAGTTCCTATACTCGTTTTAGGGGGTGTTCCAATTTGAAGTTCCCATTTCCTCCTATATCAATCGGCTCCCTCTCCATCATGTCAACCAATTTTCCTCACTCAAGTTATCTTACCTTTTTGAGTTTTTTCTACTTACAGCATTTCACCTTTATGGACGGTGAATTGGAAAGCCAAATGCTGGATGCAGGACTAAATTTTCTCCTAAATGGACCAAATCAAATTCACGAAATACTTAGTTACTCGCCATTATAGGTATGTAGATACGTGATTGCATGCGCTACATCAACAGAAATATCCAGTCTTTCAGCAAGCTCAAGAACCCGTCCCTGATTACCTGAATTACAGTAAAATAAAATTCAACTTTTATTTATAGTGAAGGTTTTATAATTAATCGTAAGTCCTCTTGCAGTACAACTATTCATGAGGATGAAGCATATTCCATTTACTTAGCTTCTTTATTTTTGAAAGGCCAATATGCTTTGCAAATTGTACTACCGTTTGGTAATAATCAGTATCATATAATTCCATGTTCAACCACGTGAGAAAAGGCATTATTAAAACCTTTTTAAGAACTTGCAGAAATTAACATACCATGTAAATGGTCGAAAAGTGTTCCATTTCCAACATACTCAACAACAATAATCTTTTCATCCAGGTGCTCCAGATACCCATAGAACTTCACCAGATTTAGATGTTCAATTTTCGAGTAGGCCAAGACTTCACTCTTGAATTCTTGTGCAGTTCGCTTGTCATACAATTCCTGCCAAATATCAAGTCAATCTGAACTGGAAATATGCTCTAGCATGATTGTTTACGAGTTGTTTATTTAAAAGCCAATCATTAACCAATCATATATTTTACCTTCTTTGCACGTTTTATTGCAACGAGGTTTCCATCCTTCAGCTGCCCCTTGTAAACTGTCCCAAAACCACCATCTCCAATTACATTATTTTGAGAAAAATTCTTGGTAGCTTGATTAATATCCTGAAGAGTAAAGTTTAATGAGCCAAAGACTTCTCCACTTGAGGATTCCGATGGATTGAAAGAGTCTGGTTGCCTAGTTGATGACCCTTCTTTTTGGCTTTTTGAGGAGAACCCAGCTGTAACAGAAGTATAGAGCATACATATAACTTAAAATCCCATATAATTAAGTAACTCAAAACTCATTATCTCAGCTCAAGTATCTTCGTCTAATCCTTGTCACTCAATTATGGTCATTTGGTTATCTAAGTTCATACCTCATACTTCATTTTAGTTTAAATCATAAATTTAGAGAACTATACAGTATATACTCACTCCGTGCCATTGGTTTTGTTACTCTTCTCTTTTTGGTTGTGGTCCAACATTCTCCCTCCAACTCTCATCTACAAACTCGTTATGTACCTGCATCTCATCCACATATGTTTTTCTGCCAACTCTATTTGTAAAATCTTATTCCACCACTACAAATTGATAAAGTAACATTATTATCCTGTAGCCAAATCAAAGGGATCAAAGGAGTATTCCACACGAGTACTCCGAGTCCAAGTAACACAAAAAATCAGCAGAGCACACTGATTAGACCACATAATATCAGTACAAATTGATACGAATACTTCCCTTTTCAGGTGAATTCTTCATACAAAACGAATTACAACTGATAGCACAGCTTTATCAGATTCACCAATCCTCTCACGTTTCGTGAAAATTAAACAAGAATAGCATTAGGAAAATTTTGAGCAAATTACAATTTCATATAGTAAATTATGTAGCGAATTACAATTTCAAAGTGAATTAGAAAGCGAATTACAAATTCCTAGTAAGCTATGTGGCGAAATGCAAAATCATAGCGAAACACAATTTACTGATTCACGGTGAATTATGCTGAATTACAATTCCATAGTGTTGGGATGTTTTTTCCCACGTCAACAAATTGAAGATGATATGCACACTTTTATAAGTTATTGGAGTTCTTCTTCCAAAGCCATATGATTTTGAGATAATATAATATATATGTCTTTGGCTTATGAAGTGTGTACATCTCTTATTTCCCTGTTAATATGTTCACATTCACGATAAATCAAAACTAATTTAACACAAAGTGAATTATAAAGCGAATTACAAACTCCTTGTGAGCTTACTGAAAGCTAAGTGGCGAAATACAAATTCATAGTCCATTATGTAACATAATACAAATTATAGAGTAGTAAATTATGTTGCGAATCACAAAATCATAGTGAATTACGTAGCGAATTACAATTTACAATAAATTATATTACGAATTAGACAGAACTCAGTAGTCAGTTCAATCCAAAAAATATCAACCTTAAGGGATATATAATCAACACTTCAAAACAAAAACAAAAAAAAATCAAGAAAAGGGGATTGACAAGCGCTTACATGAATTACTATGGATCTTATTTGAGTTCCTAATTCCATAACCTTGGTCAACTTCTGGAGCATCACTTTTAGAATTGTAGCCTACAGCTGAGAAAATTATGGTAAATTTCTTGAAGAATTGATAAAACAGAGAGCTGTTCTTCTGAATTTGCATCATAGATAAAGCACCGCATTGATTATGCTGAGACTTGGAGCTTGAAGAATCAAATAGATATGAGCGATTGGAGGAAGAAACAGGCGAATTCTTCATTCGCAGCTAAGGTCAAATTCTGCAGCAAAAATATGCAATTGAATATGGAAGAGAAATAAAAATAGTCTGCTGTTTCATTCATTTCTCAAGTGGATTGATAAGATTATGTACTTTAAAGTTTAAATTATGTCAGACCAGATCTATATATTATATTTACAAGATGGAAATCCAACTGTTTACTCGCTTGTCCCATAATCTTACGACACTCTAAATAAATTATACTACTATATTATTTTAAAAGTATCTTTCCGTAGATTATGAAAATTAAAAGGGTATTATTGTACATTGTCACCTTTTTCATTTTATCGTCATCTTCTAATAAAATGACGAAAATGCCTTTGGACTTAAAAATTTTAAAACCTCTATAAAACACTCAAATTTACTCAATAACACTTTTATCACTTCCAAAAACACAAAATCTACACATAAAATTAATCGGAGCTAAAGCTTTGGAATCGAAGTCGTTAACAAAAACTCGAGGTAATTTCTATTTTAATGTAATTTAAAATTCAAAAAAATAAATAAATTTACTACCAGTCGGACAAATTGTGCGACTGGTATTAATTTTTTATTTATTTTTTTTTTTTGAATTTCGAACTATAAAATTTCTTTTGTTTAATAAATTTTTTTTAGATTGTTAATTAATAAATGTTGTATTAAATTATTTTATTTTAATATATTATTATATTATGATAATGTAATTATAATAATTAGTATTGAATAAATAATTTATTTAAATGTTAACTAATTTTTTAATATAATAATAATATAGTAACTCGAAATTCAAAAAAAAAAAATAATAATAATAATGCCAGCCGCACAAAAAGTGCGACTGTACCTAGGTACAGTCGCACTTTTTGTACGACTGGTATTAATTTTTTATTTATTAATTTTTTTTTTGAATTTCGAATTATAAAATTTCTTTTGTTTAATTAATTTACTTTTTAAGTTATTGTTATCTAATAAATGTTGTATTAAATTATTTTATTTAATATATTATTATATTATGATAATGTTATTATAATAATTAGCATTGAATTTAAATAATTTATTTAAATGTTTACTAATTTGTTAATATAATAATAATATAGTAATTCGAAATTCAAAAAATAATAATAATAATAATAATACCAGTCGCACTTTTTGTACGACTAATATTTTATTTTATTATTTTTTTTTTGAATTTCAAAGTATAAAATTTCTTTTGTTTAATTAATTTATTTTTTAAGTTATTGTTATTTAATAAATGTTGTAATAAATTATTTTATTTTAATATATTATTATATTATGATAATGTTATTATAATAATTAGTTTTGAATTTAAATAATTTATTTAAATGTTTAATTATTTTTTAATAAAATAATAATATATTAATTAAAATTTAGTTGTTAATTAATTTTTAATATAATAATTGTTAATAAAATTTTATTTTAGTTGTTAATTAAATTTTAGTTGTTTAATTGTTTATTAATATAATAATTATTTATTTGTTTATATGTGTGAATTATTTTAGTTGTTAATAATTTATATGATTGTAAATGTTTATTAAATTTACTTAAATAAAATTAATATTGTAAGTGTAATTAAAATGATTATAACTTAATGTATTTTTTTTATGCTTTTAATTTTTTATTAATAGTTTATTAAAATATGAAAATTGTAGTAAGTGGCTGGACATCAGGGAAAAGGAAAAGGCTTTTTTAGAGGGTTATTGAGCGGCAATAGTTCTAGGGCGAGTTTACTGAGAGGGGATCCCCATGAGAGGGGGTTACGGGTTCAGCAAGGTGAGCCAGACAGGAACAGGCGACCAAACATAGTTAGACCTAACGTTTGAGTACCCTAGACAATGTGCGTAGTCGCTTTTGAGCGCGCAGTGATACGGTCGGCTTAGGTGGCGATGATACTGATTACGACGAGTATGTTAGTCGGGAAGAGTCTGTCGGTCATCCTGTTGATTGGACGCTCGTCAGAGAGCATGCCTGTCAGTTTAGGATTAGAGGGCATAGCACGGCTGGCACTTCTGATCACGTAGGAGTCGGCCAGGTTGAGGATGCGGCTCCATGGGGGAGGAGACGCACATAGTCCGCGGACATAAACTGGTTGATCACATCACCCCAGCCCGGGGTCCTGTTGACACCAGTTTAATACCCAGCTACGGTGGGCACGTAGCGAAGGTTATATTTGAGGGATCGAAGCGCACGCCTCCGATTTTGGATTGTCGTCCTAGGAAGAGGACGTTGGATGCGATCATCAGACTGTAGGACATGTCTGATGAGCTGTACGGGGTGTTACATGCCACTCCTCTAGGTCGTCTGCCGTACATAATGCACCAGCACATTGATCGTGCTCTTATTTCGGCCTTTGTGGAGAGGTGGCAGCCTGACACCAACACCTTCCACATGCCATGGGGGGGAGATGACTATAATGTTGCACGATGTGCAACGCATTTTAGGAGTTGGCATTGACGGTTCACTTCCCGCTGAACCTGCTGATGGTGATTGGAAGCTTGGCCTGGCCGGTCTGTTTGGGGAGCCAATGTTAGGGCTGCGTAGGAAGGGGTACATCACCAGCGGGAGTATTAACGTTGGTGAAATGTTGCAGCTATGCCACCGTTCTCAGTCTCTAGAGACTCAAGCTACTGCGTATTACATGGCTGTAGTGGGTTCCACGCTGTTGGTGGATAAGACTAGAGTCGGGATGCGACCTCACCCTATACTTGCTGTGACTACTGATCAGGATGAGATTGCTTGGGGTGAAGTGACGCTGGCATACATGTATCGCCAACTGGGTATGGCGACAAGGACTGGGTTCAAGACTATTGCTGGTTGTCTGACACTGTTGCAGACATGGATTTACGAGTACTTCCCATCCTTCCGCCCCCATCCTCGTCAAGCTGATATGCCTAACAAGACTAGGGCGGAGATGTGGTCCCCGCAGAAGCTAATCCGTGAGCTGAGCAGACTGAGAGACTATAGGAATATACTGGACTCCATGACAGAGACACAGGTTTTGTACATGACCTCACACATCGTTATACTAATTATTTTAATCTTATATTATGTTGTTTATGTTAATTTTCTTTGTAAGCAGGTGGAATGGACTCCGTACATGACCTCTCCTAGGGCTTTATTGAACGAGCACCTACGCACCGCCTATATCGGGGTATCACCTGTTTTGATATCGTGGAGGTGTATTTGCCTGAGAGGACAGTCAAACAGCTTGGTTTTGCACAGGCTATTCCCCCACCTCCCCCCCCACCGCTGAGACCTACCCAAGCTCTGCGACCGGCACAGGGTTCCTATTCAGTGACATTCACTTCTCCGTCTATGTACACGGAGATGTGGAGTAGGTTCCCCTATTGTGCCCACGTTGGTGATCAGGCACTGCGTCGAGCATCCGTTCCATCAGAGGTTGTCCCTAAGTTTATCGACAGGTTTAGAGTGTCTTCCCACACATTTCTCATCCCCGGTGAAGGACCTACTGCTGCATTTGGTGCAACGGATAACAGAGTTGAATACGTTAGTGTTTGCATTTATCTATTTCATTTTTATGTGTCATTACCGAAATTGTTGTCTATTTTTTTGATAATACAATTGTTTTGTTTGTACAGTTTGCAGCTGAATTTCTAATTCGACTTGCGCCATTGCTGAGGATGTCAGCTGCTGTTAATATGACGCCCCGAGAAAGACAGGCTGTTGATATGTATTTGGATGAACTTAGAGATTTGTTTGCCGAATGGCAAGTGTTTAGAGGGCATAGCCCTTCATAGACATTTATGTTTGTATTGATCAAGAATTTGTATTATTACACGTTACGTTTGATTCACTAACATATTTATTCACTAACATAATTATGGAATGAATACTATAAATACAATTACTACAATGAATACAATTAATAAAATGAAAACATTAAGTACAATCAATACAATAAACACAATCAACACAATAACTACACAACATTGTACTATGGACTATCTAAATTGACTGCATCTTCGGCGGTGTTATTTTGTTGTGGTCGTTGTACGCCGCACAGTCTATTCCAAAGTGATATCCTATTGCGATACTGTCTCTCTAAATTTACATGAATTGTTAGCTACTGCTCTCCAATTTTGCTGGACTGGCGGCAGTGGAGATGAACCATCATTCATTAAAAGCTGAACATAATGATTCCCGTTCACCCAAAGATTATGTACAAGTTTATTAACGCCATGCATTCCCCCTGTTCTCCTTAACGGAAGCACTAAACAATTATACATTGGATTACCATCGGCAGAGCCATAATACGCAATTACAATGTTGAGAAACATTGCTGCAGAATACAATATTGTCATTTCCATCCAGTGACTGTACGGGGCAAGTCCTTTGTTGTGGGCGGCAATTCTGTATATAGCATCCTACACCAACTCTGCTGATAGATACACGCGTGCATATTGATCTCTATGCGTTTTCATTTCCAAACTCATTACACGTCGTAAAAGAGGTCATGCATCCTCGCCCTCTAACTCTGTGACGGCAATAGCTCTAAAACCATAGTTTCCGTCACCTATAACATCAATCCAATCAAACAGGTATGGCGGAAGAATATACGGAATGTGATTTGGCCACAAAAAAAGTGAAAAATCACGACCTGCTGAACCATCTGAAAAAATAACTGTATATTAATATCATTCAATTGATCTAAAACATATATGATTATAGGAAAGGAAATACGGGTACCAGATAATGTAAAACTGAAGTTAATTCCAACTGACGATTGGTGCGATCGGTTGCTAGATCTCCCGCGTGATGAAGATCTGGATCCGGGACCCCTTGAGGATGATCTACTGTACTCGAACGCACTTTTGTTTCTCCTGAGGGTTCTGCTTGTCATTGGTGTTTCCTTCCTCGGTGGACTTGCTTATGGATCAGGTATATCGGTATCATCAGGGTGTAGTTCTTGTTCAAATACCTGAGACATGCGTCGTATAACTGCGGGGTCGGCTTTTAAAACTTCATCCACCAACGATTGAAAGTACTCTTTATCATCGGCGTTTGCGTGCCGTACTTCTTCGTTGGCGTCTTCTTCTGCCTCTAAGTACTTTAACATTTTTGAAAATGGATGTATATCGTCCAAGTACAACGCACCATTAGACCTGATTGACAAGTAACAGTAACAGTAACACGCGCAGGGTAATCTGTGGGTTCTTTAAATGACACAACCGCATTTGTCAAAAACATAACTTCCCAAGTTTAACATCCGGTTGTGCTCCATCATCAATTGTTGCAAGGCAAATATGGAAACATGACGATACAATGGTCTCAAAAAATTAAGTCGCGACATCCTTGAAATGAAATTCATAGATTTCTGCAGAGCTTATCTTATCCTCAATTGCTGATTCGTTATCTGTGCGTGTGCCCTTTTAAAGAGGGTATCAAATGAGCTATTACCGCTACCCATGTAGTACTTGAAGGAAGTGTGTAGGCTTTCAACTCTACAGGTAGTCTGGTTACCCAAGTGCAAACAGTCATTCGTCCACGCACGCACAAATTTCTCTTTGTGAGAAATCCATGTTCCAGCCAAATATCGCACGACCCTCCTCGACCAAGTAGACACAATCCCTTACTACCTATTTTCAAATTCAGGGATCGTCAGACTGTTAACCAAGGGGTTCCATTTTGTTTGCCTGAATATCTGCCCCTGTTGATTGCTCTTGCCACCGCACAATTTGTCGACCATGTTCTCCACGTCATTGCCAATATGCCATACGCATAATAAATGTCGTACTTCTGCATTAAACAGAAATTTAAAATTAATTAAGATATATATATATATATATAGTATATAGATCGAGAATAATTAATCATTAAAACCTGTTTACCTGTAAAGACAACACGAATAGCTGCAGACAAACCCTCTTCTCGATCCGTTACAATTACGTTAGGCGTCTGAACTCTGCCGTAAATATCCCTCAACCTCTCCAACACCTAAGAATAAGACACAGCCGCCTCATCTCACATCAAACAGAACGCAACCAAGAAGTTGTGATTGACTGGCGTCATTCCAATGATTTCGCAAAGGGGCCACTTTTGCTTATTAGTTTTGTACGTTGTGTCTATCACACAACATGGGGCCACGAACGTATCATCTGCATAGATGTTGGACTTGCAATCAATAATCTACTCAACTGCCCCTCACTATCCAAGTGTAACATTTGAGAAATTAATATTTTAAGACGAGTAAGTTTAAGAGAATTATCAGTGCGAGAATGATCTTAAATACACATGACATAAAATATTCTCAATTTAATTTTTCTTCTTTTCCTTTTCTTTAAAAAAAATAAAAAAAATAATAATAAAAAAAAGAATAATAGAAACTAGTTTCACGCATTCCACTATTCATCATCATCTTCAACACAAAAAATAAAATCAAATCCTTCTTTGCCTTCTCAAAACCTTCGAAACCCATGCCTCTCATCCCGTCATTCCTTGTCTTCGATTTTCAAAGAAAAACGCAGCTCTACCCATCTTCTTCATCTGATTTCGAAGCAACAATGTCCTAAACCATCTGATTTCGCTCCAAGTTCTTCAAGAAACGTAGTCCTTCGCTTGATTTTTTTTGAAAAGTAACAAACTAAAGCTAATCAGGTATAATCTACTCGATTCTTTCTTTGATTTTCGACACATTATTTCAGCATTATCTTTAGCTTTTCTCTGATTTTGAACCACTATAAGTGTAGAAGCAGCCGAAATCTTCCTCCCTTGACTTGAATTCTGCCGATTTGGGGAAGGATTGAGTGAGTTTTGGTCCTGTTGATTAAACATCAAATCCAAGCCGAAAATAAAGCATTGAACCTGAATTTTTCCGTTTCTTGCTGCTGCAAACAGAAGGTAGTCCTTCTTGATTAATAATTATGCTCTTATTCATATACTTTCCCTTGTATAATCTTTCATTCATGTGTTAAACCCTAAATGTTGTTGAATCTTAGAATGTATATGAGTTAGTTAGATGAGTTATTAAATTGGAAATTCATGGAAAATGTGTTATTAGTGACTTATGTGATGATGAGAATTTAAGTGTGGGCTATGATTTTAGTAGTAGATTATTCGAATGATTTAGTTGTGGTTAGTTCAGTGTTCTTGGATGTAATATTAACCTTTTCATATTATGGTAATAGTTAAATGTTGATTGATTGGTTGTTATTGAAGGTATCTAGGGTTCGTGTGGAAATTATTAGTTGAATGGATAAACTAGCTAAATCTTTCTTTTGGATAGTTTGTTAATCTTGTTTAGTTTCTTGGTTTTGAGTTTAGACGAACATGGAAGTGTTTGAATTGGAATACAAAGGGAATTGTGGAGACGTATAATCTTTACAAGAATATAAGCTAGACTAAAGCAAGGTTATTTATTTTGATGATATTGAGGGTTGGAGTTAGGACTTGCACAATCTCTGAAATGAGAAATATTAGAATAGAAGATGGAACTATTCTTAGGATGAGATGCAATGAGCTATATGAACCTAGTTGTAGTATCGTATGCTTTATTGTGATGCTATATTTGTTATGCTTCAGGAGGCGACATTATCGAGGAGCCCTTCTAGTGATTGCAGAGTACCAGACTTAGCTTCTTGAAGCGTTCTTTTTGGTGAGTATAGCAGTCCCTTAAGGGTCTTGCCAGACTACATTCTTGAAAATAAACTTTTTACTAAAGCTCTTTTGAAATTGGAAACTGTTGAGACAAGTGTTGTTGTGAATGCTTATGTTGATATTATGATATGGTCAATGGATCGGACTTCTTGCGAGCTGGTCATTGACGGAGTTGAGGAACATTGTTCCCGACTCCATGTTTGTGAAGCGAATTGTCATTCAGATATTGACTAGCTTCACCCGAGAGCGACATAGCCTTAGAGCTATGGGGTACCTCTCAAACTAGACTCCCTTTGCGCACATAGATCTAGGAAATTGATGTTGCTTTTAAACCTATGATTTGAGTTACTGTGTTTTGTTGTTTTGGATTGTTACTTCTCATTTAGTTTAATCTGACCTTCTGTTATTTTCAACTTTTAGTTTGTCTACAGATCGGAACCAGTCGGGAATAATGGATTAGCGGAGGTGATTAGAGGTTCCAAGGATGTATATTGAGCCGAGCACTTAGGAATTTGTAGTTTTGTATTAGAATTTTGGATAAATGTAAATTTGATTTGGCTGTGTTGGTTATATCGGACTTGCAGAGAATTGTATGATTATCCTTTGCTTTAGTTAGATGTTTGTTTTGAGATATAGCTGAGTTAGTTACGTTAAAGAGCTGGTGATCCCTTTACTCAAGTTTTGGAAGTGTGATTTCAGTTTCTTGGGAAATGAACCCCGTGATGACCCTGTTTACTCAGTCAACGGTAAGTCGGGTTGTTACACCAAGTCTGTCCAGACTACATAATTATGCTCTGTGGCCATATATAGACAGTGTTGAAGAGGAGTCCTACCATCCATCTCTTCTCTCCTTATTGACTGTCTTACATTATAAATTTGATTCATACTACCAAAAAAAACCAGGAAAATTCCTTCTAATTGAAGGCATTATAAACGCTGGTTGCATGCCAGTTGCACTGAGATCTCGTATGTGCTACCTAATATCGACAGTCATCCTATTTACTCTTATTTGACCATCTTTATACACCAAGAACGGGTGGTTATGTCTTCCTTTTTCACCAGGAAACACTCTTACCGTCCAAGTCTTTTCCCTGGTTTACGACTACAACCTAAAATCATAAATTTACACCCACAAGCCCTACTTTTGGAACCAGGTCGAGCAGCATTGTCTAAGTTATGCAAATCACCCCTTATATTACCATAACGGAGACATCTTAAGTACAAACTCACTCTAGAACGTCCTTCCTTTTGTTTAAATGAAGCACGTGTAAATTGAAAACCAATTCTTAATGCTATTTATTCAGCCCAAGCATATAAATCATCTATAAAATCAAATTCTCTATCGGTAACGAATCTATCAGAGTAATCTACATTATCCCCTAAGTTTTCAAAATCCTACAAATATAAATTTATTCATAATAATTAAAAGATTAAACTATTTAATATATTAACGATATCAATTAGTTTAATAATTCAAATTTCAATATATTAACAATATCAATACAAAAATATGAAATAAAAAAAATTTAGTAAATAAAATACATATATAAAATATAATGAATTAAAATAACATAAATAAATAATTTAAGTAAACACAAAAAAATATATAAATATATGACTAAATAAAATAAACTACTATAATATTTAATAAATAATAATAACTTCAAAAATAATTATAATAAATAAAAAGAATTATTTGTTTTTAATTTCGAATCGATTAATTACTTACCGAATCGTTATCGTGCTCGTTTTTGTATGCCATTGTTGTTCGATGTACGCTTTTAGCTTGTTTAAGTTAACGTAGTGTTTTTAGAGAATTTTGTTTAGAGAGATGTTACAGTTTTTAGAGAGTTTTTAGAGAGATAGTACCATGTTTGAATTCGTATATACTACAAGGACACCTCTGAAAATTCAATATATATAGAGTCGCGATAAAAATGTTCGGTATTACGTTCAAACTTTAAATTTAATGTTTTTAAAGTGATAATAGTGTTATTAAGTGCGATTTACATTTGTTAAGCAAGTTTTAAGTCTAGGGGCAAATTTGTAATTTCATTAGGGGGTGGCGATAAAATGTAAAGGGTGGCAAAAAATAAGGATTGGGAATTAAAATCCTGTCATGAGAATTAAAAAAAGGAAATTTCACATGGTAGCATCCAATTTATGCACTATCTAACCGCCGTAGCATTTTCCATTTAATTTATCATTTTGTAAGATTTTTCCACATGGTAGCATCCACTTTTTACTTTCAAATGTTTAATTTACAATTTTAATGTTTAATTCACCGATTAATTTATCAGCGCCCTTAAATGTTGTAACAATTAAATAGATATGTATTAGTACTTGGAATGCACCTTTTGAACTTATAAAATGCACCTTTTAAGCTTATAAAATGCACCTTTTGAATTACTCCTATTTATTAGTGATTGTAATATACCTTTGAACTTTATAATACCAATAATTTCAATGAAAATAAAATTGTTACAACATTTAAGGGCGTTGATAAATTAATCGATAAATAAAACGTGTAAATGATGAGTTAAACATTTGAGAGCAAAAATTTGATGCTACCATGTGGAAAAATCTTACAAAATGATGAATTAAACAAAAATTAACAAGAATTTAACGGAAAATGCTACGACAGTCAGATAGTGCATAAACTGGATGCTACCATGTGAAAAAATCTTTAAAAAGTACTACCACTGGCGTTTCATAAAAATTGAATGCTACCATGTGGAATTTCCCTTAAACAAAACTTACAATCACCAACTAATGATACCCTTATCAAATTCACAAATCCCGGTGATTATATAGCGAATTTAACTAATTATATGAGTCTGTCTCAAAGTAAAATGATCTCATAAAACGAATCGTATTAAATTAGGGAAAAGACCGAAGCTAGTATTGTAAAGCCAGAGAATTAATAAGATATACATCTCTATCCTCATCAAATTGCATCAAAGAGAAAGGATGTGATTTTTAAGAGAAAACAGAATATTGGTAATAAATAAAGGAAGAGGATGAATCGTATAAATGAAATTATAAGAGAGTTAAAATGTGTGAATGAGATTAAAAAAAGTGATAGATCATTGTCAAAAAATAAAATTAATACAAAATGAGAAAAATAGACTAAAATGATAATCGATCCAAAATGAGTGAGATAGAAGTACTCGTGCCCCCATGACTATGTGCACCTACGTGTACTTCATAATTTTATTTTTATTGTTGAAATAACGGACAAAAGTTCAATATTTTGTAGTTTTATTAAAAAACTGATAGAAAATTTTTTCAATAAAGAAAGTATATTAATATTATTGGGATATTTCAAATTGAAAACTGTTACAAATAGAGCAGGGTGCCAAAGGAGCATAATTATGAAACAAAAGTGGTATAATCAGTACTAAAATTATATTTGGCCACCATTTGATTTGATGATTTGACTTTATAAAACAAAACAAAATATTTAAAATGTAAAAAATATCAAGACAAACAAAATATATAGATGACAATTTGAGGAAAAAAATGTGATGCCTTTGAAATGTAGATATAATAAACTCAAAAAGAGACGTAAAAGTAAGTATTATAAAATCAGAAACTCAAAAGAGAGTATGTTGTATGGTAGAGTTTTTTATTTTTTTGCATGATAGGTTGAGGAAAAAAAAGTTCGATGAAAATCAAACACATGACCATGCATGAAGAAAGAGATACTTAATTCAAGACAAAATCCAATTCTATTACAGTAGAGTTAAAAGATCTTGATTGAAGTATATATCTAATGCACAACCACTATATAAACTATTACATAGGCAAGTGCATGAAATCCAGTAATCTGTCAAGGGTCCCAAGGATTACAACAGTAAGGGGTGCAAAAAGATTAGGGGCCTTTCTGGAGTAAATATGTTCCCCCGAGTAATCATATATTCATATCGATTTACACAGTAGTGCCCAATATATGCAACTATTAACATGGCATATGGGTAGTCCCCATACAGATCACAAAACCTCAACTGGGAAGGTAAGGGCCTGCAGAGATGAAGCTGTGGCCAATCTTTGCGTGAGTACCAAATAGACAAAATGATCAGTTCTCATCCAGGAATGGTAATCGTTTATACAGCCTTTTTGGCATTTCCAGAACACCGCTGAAAGTTAATCATTTGTCGATTCCTGGAGAAGAATCGATCAAGCTGTGGTGGGAGCTGGGTAGTTTATAACTCACAAATCACTGATGATGGCCTCTCTCCTTTCTTGTCCCTATACAATTTTTATGAATTATACACAGTTGCTTAATCACAACATGATTTCTATATTCACAGGAAGAGTGATTCACAAAATTATGTGCTTTTGGGTGAAAACAGATGCAGCCGAACCTATTCCTTCCGTTCTTCATAGGCCTCTTCAATTGTATGTTTAAGTCCATGATATTTACAGACACGTGACAGCAAACTTACAGAGCCTAGTTCATAAACCTGAAATTTAGAGAATTAACGGAGCTTATCAGTGTGAAAACATGGTGAGTGGCAGATTGTAATGACAAAGATCGAGTAAACAAAGCAGTATGTTTAGTGTTTAACGTACAGTGTTTACTACAGGAAATGCCAATGAGAAAGCTGGAGCATTTTATATTCAGGGTCACTTGGCTATGACGTTGCTTGGTTTATGATTTGTGAATCATGAAAGGCAAAGGTGTGTGGTGCACCTATTTCCTTTGGAGAATGTTTGGTTGACTATTTGTGGCACCAATTTTCCTTTTAGAGTTCCCCCAAATCTCTCCCTTAACTCTCAAGTTCCTAATGGAGGTTCGGTGAGCAGAGTTTGGAGTCCTCACACATACAGATAACATCGGGCTATGGAAATGTCCAATAATCTGATTAGTAGCTTATGGTAGCTTGCTAATACAGTTAATATAGGCAAGTAGCTAAGTGAAGATTGAAAAGTAGAAGAAGAATGTGGAGACAACTAGGCGATGATGATCAGGCAACGACTCGGCAACATCTTCTGTGAGTAATACATAAAGCTTAGATAGTTTATTTACATTCCATGTACATTATTTCATGTACTCTATTCCAATTAAAAGTTTGATTGTATTTAAGTCTCATATTGGGAACACAATAACTCAGTTCTGAATTTTGAGAAATAAAATTTAGAATATTCTAAGCAGAGTGATTGATTGTAGTTCATTTTGTGTGAGAGCAAGAGTTTAGAGTCCAGACACATCCCTTAACATCTGAACCCTTAAAAGTATTACAGGTGTTTTCGAGCTACAATGGTTGAGAAGAGACCAGTGTGTCTTGCGATTCGATCATCGTTAGTTGCTGGGGTAAGTATTCATTCTTCAAATACGCATCGCTAAGTGAGAGAGGTCTAATTTTCATTACAGTGCATGGTCGAGTTCAAGGATTTACATTGAGAAAATTCAAGTTTTGCAAGGAAATAAAAGTAGATTTTTCGTAAATTATGTCAAACTTGCAAGGCAAACATCAAAAAAATTCTTGTACTCCCTCTTTCCCTATGAGAATGCACCCAAAATGATTTGGATGAAATTTAGTGGATAGTGTAATTGGGTTGGAGAATAAGACAAAAAAAACAAGTGGATTATTAAAGTTGTTCACATGTGAACCCAAATTCCAAACCAGAATCGAAATTTATGTAGTAGACAGCTTCTGATCCAGTTGTAAATCGTACATGTCACGAGTAAACATTTTAAACCCCAAATATCGGGAAGATTAGTCCGGAACATTCTAGAAGAGATTAAATTAATCCGAAATGTCTAAAATGTTCTAGAAGAAACTAGAAAGATTTAGTGGAAATATCTAGAATGTTCTAGTAGTGACTAGAACACTCTAGAAATATCATATAAATGTAGGATAAGTCTAAAAATTCCAAAAGGTCCTAGAACATACTAGTAAAATCTTGCATATACTACAGTATTGTAGAAGTCTCTAGAACATTTTAAAAAGGATGGCTCTAGAATATTTTATAGGACTTTTTAGATTGTAAATAATGTAGAGAATTATAAAAGTTATGAGTTAAAGGGCTTGCCTATAAATAGGTACCGTTGTCATTTATATAAACTATCTTGGAAAAGCCTTGTAAAGTTCTCATAAGTAATACATATAAATATTCACTTAGCCCACAAGAAGCTTTACTACTTAGTTACTAACCTTGCCTGCTTAGTTTCGGATAAGCTTAACTTGTCTTACGACGGTAGTGTAAGCAAGTAACCTACGTGTTAAGACTAAAGAAAGAGTCTACACATGACAAACAACAGAATATGAAAATGCAACGAAAGAAAACTACAATAGGTAGGCTTCGAGTGCTGCCCAAACTCGCAAGTGGTACTTTATTTCATTCACAACATATCCCCTGAATTATCACAAAATTCTTATGAGAGAGACCACCTCAAATCGGGACCGCCTACTATATATTTTTTAAAATATTATAAGTAGATATTAAGAATGATATAAGTAGACATTTACGATATTGAAAGTAGGCATTAAGAATACGGTAAATAAACATTAAGGATAATGTAAGTATGTATTAAAAATACGGTAAGTAGGCGTTAATCTTTAATGGGCTGGGCTTCAGATACGTCTCTCAAAGAGACGATCTCTCAAGAGACTAGCTGCTGAATTATTACATCTTGAATATTCATACTAATTTTCCTTCCCTAACCTAACTAACCAAGATTAAAATCCCCAATATACCCTTTTACTAATGTATCATACCTCATCCGATCCGAACATATGTTCTTGTTTAAAGTTTATCAAACCGACATTATTCGAAACGAAATTAAATTGAACCGATTGATAATCGAAAATTGAAAAACTGAATCTAAACTGCGACCGAATTTTGTAACCAACATATAACTATTGTCCGAGATTACCCGAACCTAATAGTAACCTAACTTAGCCATATCCAACTCGATATACTCAAACCTACTAAAACCAAATTAATTTTTAGTCGAATTTTTGTAAACTCAAATCGATAATTAACTGAACTGTTGTAAACCCAAACCAATTTTTAATTGAAAACAAATCGAAAATCAAGGAAGTTAATCGAATAATCTCAGCAAATTTATATTTAATTTAATTTATCAAATAATGAATGTTTGAAAACTAATTTCCAATATTAACTTTACCATATTTCATCCAAATCATATTTTTTCCCCAAAATCCAAAGATGGTAATTCAAGTGCATTTGTTTTTCAGTAAGGTAAAGTTTTCAGAAAAGAAAATTTTTTAAGTTTCTATCTTGTCAGAAGAATTGTAATGATACAAACCTCGGAATTCTAATTTTAGAATTCAAGAGTTTGGGGGGCACATTGTATGTGCTGAAGATTTAATCTCATGGAATCTGGGAGAAGATCATTCTGGAAGAGAAGATTAGTCAACAATTTGGGAAGAAAAGTTTAGTCTTACAGTCTAGGAAAATCATTCCTTACACCAAATGATGGACTATAAAGACTCCAAGAGACACCATAAATAAGGTAACAAAAATTTCCTACTAAGAGGAGTATATTAAGAATATCAATCTCAAGAACAATTAATACTTGTGCATTGAATATAAGCTGTTTTTCAAGTACTCACGTTGATCTTCAAAAGACACTTTAAAGAAGATTAAGTACATTGTATTACACACAACAGTCCTTTTACCACAAAGCCTCACGCAAAACAAGTCCTAAGTAGTAATCCACCTTGTAGCCACAGTGCACCTGAAAGCACCTATAAGGCAAATCATCTCATTCAAATATTGGCTTGGGTGTCGGAGCAGGACCCCGGAAAAACATTCCGGGCCTCACTAACCCTTATTTATCTTACAGGAACAATAGGTATCTAGAGAGTGGTCTTATTGCATGACCTAGCTGGATAGCAAGAACAAACTTCCTAATCCAGTACAATAATCTTGGTTAAGGATAATGATCAAAGAATCAAGATCTAGTTCATTAAAGAATTGTTTCCAGTATCACACAGGAACAATTTGGCGCTAGAAGCGAAGCTTGGCAAGTTGTTTTGGTGAAGCTTGAATTGGTTCGCCGGAGAAAAGCGGCAACAGCTAACTCATATAGCTACGGCCTACGGCTAAATTGCAACTGGCATTCAGTACAGCGACATGGAATAAAAACTCCCCCGTTATGTTACGTAACCTCGTTATATAACCTATTTGAAAGTTGTCGCAACGTTAAACCTCGTTATATAACGATGCATGAACTCACGATCAAAACACTGCGTTGACCATGATGCAGCGTTTAACACCCGTTATTTTAAGGTTATAACAATATTTCACCATTACAATGTTATTTGTCTTTCTGCTAAAAATCATTAATACCCATTAACATTAATTATTACAATCACTTCTATTATAGTTACTCATATTTTTAGTTGATAAATAAAATAAATAACTAATAACTGATAAGCTAATTAATTATACGCTAAAAGAATTTCAAATATTGCAATCATAATAGCTAATTGCATATTATTGCATAATAATCGTAGTTCAACAACAAAAATGGAATTATAAGTTCAAAACTCTCTTTACGTGATTTATTATTCAAAAAAACACATTGCATCGGCCGCGATTTGCGTTATTTTTCTGTTATGGTCGTTTTCTGCGACATTGCGTTCGTTTCCGCAAACTCATCCACAACCGCGATTTTTTTTTCCATGTCCAACGACCTTTAGGCGATAGCTAAATCTGTCAGCAACTGAGTATTGTAGATTTTGTGCGCTTGTGTGGATTATTTTGTTCTTATGCTTATTACTCATGCTAGAGTGGAGATGCCTATGGAAGATTGTTTGACAACAACATACTACAAAGTTGCATAGGAATATGGCCTATGTTGAATCAAGCTATAGTAGAGATAGAGCAAATTTGTATGCATGATTGCTCGCTAGCTAATGATAATGGTCATAATAGAAACGAGGTGGTACCTTTTACCAGTGTACAAGCAAATAGAGAGTTTGAGGGTTCAAATGTACACAAACTCATCTTGTAAAAACAAAGTAGCCTTATGAAAATTAAGATTTCAAAATGGAGCTTGTGGAATTTAACATAGTCCAAATCACGTTGCGAGAATGGGAAAATTCGATTATCACGGGACAGATCGCAATATAATTTTACAGGATGATTATTGATATTTAATAAAAGTATTTATCATTTTAATTAAAAATATTAAAATATTAATTATACTAATTAATGCAATTCAACCTTATATATTAATATTAAAAGAATATTACAATTAATAAAATTACAGTAATATCGTTTACCTTATCGCCCATATATAAATAAATAAATATACTGCTAGTAAGAATTTAATATTTTTAAAAATTATGATCATAAAAAATATAGAAGTAATTAATAACTTAATTATCTACTAACAAAATAATAAAATCACAAATATAAATATTTATAAGAAAAATTTAGAAATAAAAGAGCACTTCATTATTTCAAAAACTTTTTATGAAAAATAACCAACCTTTCATGTCAAAGGCTCAAAGCTTCGCATGATAATTTTAATTAATAAATTGAAGTTCAAAAACAAAACTAGATGACAGGTAGCAAGCATAGTACACTCCACCTTACTTTTTCAGACTTAACTCCATCAGTTTTTACTTTTTACTCCAAAAGACTTCTATTTACTTTTTCAATTTACATTAACCCAAAGACTTCAGCATCCATCCGTCCTCATTCATCTGCTTCAATGTCGAGCTCTAACTTCTTTAATGGTGGATTGCTACAATCTCACGATAAAGATGAAAATCCGCCCGTATTAAGTGAGATACATCGTTTCAGAACAGTAAAATTGATCGATTTGCGTCTAGAAGCGCCGTTTTCTTACACGACGTAAAGAACGCAAGATCTCGGAACGGTGAACAGAAAATCTGTGTTAACTCGCCTATTTCGAGTTGACTCGGCCAAGTTTTAATAACATGGTTCAATTTAGTGGAAATAGCAACGATCCTAAAGTATTCCTTAACTAGCAGCATACATTAGAGAGCTACTTTGATGTTTGTAATACTCAAGGATTTGCAATTTACATTTACAAAATTGTAGTTGATTAAAACTTAAAACCACAATCGCATGGTTGGAAGGGAAATTTAGGCAATGGATTTACCCAGGAAAACTCAAGTTCAAACACTTGGGAGGTAATTGAAAAGAAAGTAGCATGTGAATATGTTTCAGTTTTATGTCAATATAAAAATTGCTGGCGCAAGTGTGTTTGATAGCCTGAGTTGCAATCAAGGCTATTGAAGAAGAAGGGACTTCTAGCAAGTGGGGTCAATAAAGGATATTATATGCTACCAGTGTAATGACAATAGTGCAAATGGTGGAATATGGATTGAGGAACTAATCAGACATGACAGAGGTTTGGAATGCTCAAGACAAGTTGGGCATGAAGATTAAAAAGTTTGGCACGGGAAACCAGCCAAACTCAATGAAGGAATTTTGAAGGGTTTTTATTTGTTTCTTTTTCTAACCAAGCATGTGAAGAACTCTAGGGAGTTTACTTTTTTTTTCCCTCAATTCCTTTCATTTCTCTTCTAGTGAACCAAACAGCCCATCATTGTATAACAACGTTGCAATAGAAATCTACAATTACACTGAATGTGAAAAATAGAAACATGCTTAATGAATCAAAAACAGAGGTATAACACTTACTGGATGCGTCAAAATCTACCAGCTCTCCAGTTGAAAATAGATTCCAGAACAAAGCAGACAAGAAATACAAGCATGATGTCAGCCACAAAAATCCTCTGAAAGATCCAAACCATTCAACAAAAAATCCAGCCCCAATTGTCCCTAGAATCGCTGCTGAAGTTCCAGCTGTAGTAGCCAGTCCTAATAACAGATAATAAACTTCATCAAGTAAGACTTCAAACACTTACGAATTGAAGAATATACCATCATTTTGTCATCTTGAATTTTATTCATGAAATTTTCCAAGTACATCAAACAAAAACTTTTAGATATCAAATGAACTAAAAATCTTTACCATGTAGGACGCCAATATATTGAGGAGCAATTTCCTGGCACCACAAGAGAACCAAATAAAAAGTCAATAAAATGATACACTGAATCCACATAAACTTTCTAAAGCAACAAACCTGTATATTGACAAGAAAACCAGAATGAGTGAATGACTTTAGTCCAACAGCTAATGTAAGCCAAGCAGAAGCTATCATTGGGCTTGAAGCTGTAGTAAGGCCAACAAGAGCAATGCCAGGACCAAAAAACCCTATTGACTGCACACAATGAACAGATCAATTGTTAATTTTTTAACAGTTTGAGGGAGCCTATAAAAAGTAAATGAAAAGGATGGATGAAGCAAATACGACGATAGTACAAAGTTTAAACTAAGTTCACAAAGATTTATAACAAGATCATCGCGACCAACCAAGTCAAATACAGAAAATATATTGCAGCAGAACTAAATCACTTTGTATCAATGTACATTTTATAAAAACATGAATGACAAAAATTTAACTAAACATGGCCTCACAAATGAGATAAAATTGGCATGACAATGGCCAACTTCATACCAATGAAATGTTTATACGAACTGAGTTGTTCAGCACCAAACATATCCTGCCAGACTAACAGGTCAATTCTCATTTGTTAACACAGACAAGCAATATCACAGGTACAAAAATGAAATATAATCAAAGTGTCTTATCAAGTTCATTAGTTGATCAAAAAATCGTAGGAGTTGATTATATATCAAGGTCGATGCCTATTTGCAAGCACCAAATTTTCCTAAAGATAAAGTATGTTCGTGGAAGCATGACTGCAAAACATGAAAAAATGGACTTAATTCAAATAAGTATGCTCCCCCTTCAAAAATTCTCAAAAGTGTGTCATACCACCTATATACACATAAATGTTTATGTAACATAACGTCAAAGGTTGAAACAAAAAAGAGGAGAGATCAGGAACTCAACTCCAAGAATTGGTACATGGGGAAAGAGAGGCAACTCACAAATAAACAAATCCCGCAAAATCATCAAGTACTGACCTGCATGATTTTTCGGGTCAAAGTGACACTTAAACCACGCTGGATTAACATATCTGACCAAGCACCTGCGAAATATCCCAAAAGGGCCATCATGGTCCAGGGAACAGCGCTAAACCAAGCCGCATGACTAAGATCAACATGATATACCTGCAAAACATTCAAATAAACAATCAATTATAGAATAATCGTATGGCATGTGATTTCCACAAAAAATAAAAAAAAAATAAAAAAATAAAAAAAAAGCAAGAATATCAAAATTTAGATCCTCACGCTCTTAAAGTATACAGGCATCCATGACAGAATAACAAAGAATCCCTGCACAGTGAAATACAACTATGACTTAATGGGGAGGTAAACAAATTTCTATTATATCAAGTGATGAAGTTAGTGTGATATGCAATACTGTAAGACGCCATAGTCATCTAGATTGAGATCTTACCCAACTATGCATGGCATTGGCAACCATAAGTGACCATGTAGGAAGCTTAGAGAGCATTCGCCTAAAAGGTGGGATCACAAAAGCTTTGTGTGTCTTCCCAGCATTGGATGGATGAGGTTTTTGCCTCTCAGACAGTATGTAATTTAATTCGTAACTAGAAATCTGTGGGCTTCTCTCTGGAATACTGGAAGTTGCAGACAGCCAAACCACAACCCAGAGAAATCCGGATAATCCAAATATCACAAATGGTCCAAAAACACCAGCATTAGACATGAGAATGGGAGAAAGTACTAGTCCAATAGCACTTCCAAGCTGAAACCCAGCCATTGCTATACCAACAGCTTTTGCTCGTTCTGCTCGAGGAAACCATCTAGAAAAGTAGTAATTTTAGAAAATTAAACAATTGCATATATAAGACACAAAGAAGAGAAATAAAACCTTAAGTTAGCAGCTAAAAAACATTCACATTAATAAGGAATAGAGCATTTGGTGTTCATACTTTGATATCATGTTGTTCATTGAAGGAAGAGCTACACCTTCTGCAATTCCAAGTGTAGCTCGAATGGCAAGCAGAGCCCAAAGAGACTTTTCAGCTGCCCACGGAGTAAGAAAAGTAGCAAAAGACCACAAAGCAACACCCCATCCCATAACAGTCTTTCCCCCATAGTAATCCACTAGAGCTCCACCAGCAATTGGTGATACAAGGTATCCCCACAAAAAAGATGACTGCCATTGCAACAACAAATAAATCAGCAGCAACAAGAACAATATATTCATAAGTTTTACTTGAAATTCTCTTCTAAAAAATACAATTAATACAAAAGTAATCAAGCTAGCCTTTTGAAATATCTAAACAATTAATTCAGCCGATAACTTATGATATAAATCTTCCATAATTGTTATGTTTTCCGTCAAAAATTAGTTGCTACATTTGTTTATGGAGTAAGTTAAGGAAAGGGAAGGAAAGGGGCTAGTGAGAATCAAACCTAGGTTCCTACTAGGCAAAGTGGCAAAGTGGTACATGCTCCAACTAAAACAAGACTTGATTCTCGAATTGCTACTATTTTTGTTTTGTTTTATATGAATTCATTCTCCCATCAACCCTAAAAGACAAAAACCTAACTTACTTCACTTCCACCAACCCTATTTTAATGCTCATAGTATCCATTCAAATTGTGTATAATTTCAATGAAGATAAATATGTATTCATTTAATTTTGAAATTTCTCGTCAAATCATATGCATATCATATTTATGGTAAGTTGCATATGATGCTTGTTATTAATAGTAGGTTAAAAACAACCATTCTTTTGTTTTTATGAAGTTAAATACTTACATACATCTAATCCAAAACTTCACTCAAAAGGAAACCTAGTTGAGAGCCACTTAATGGTGTTGGGATGATGAATGATGTACACTATCCTATCTATCGTAAGTGCTAACTATCGACTCCAAAAAAGAGAATAAACCCAATGTAGCAACATATTAAGGACTTGGAAGGGAGGGAGTATTACTTTTTCGGTTTTCCTATAATTTACCAACACATTATATCAATGAAAACGATACACCACTCATTACCAACCCAAGCAACAAAATCTTTAGGCATATATGAAAAAATATTTATTTCACGAATGTCAAGAAATTCTATGATGCAGTATGCATGAACACCAAGAAGATAATGAATGACACAAGTAACATAAAATTTCAACATGCACCATGCATTTGTTCTTCTACTATTACAGGTACATAGAGGTTGTAATTGTATCATGATTTTCTCAATCCTAACACTAACTTTAAATATATCCCACTTAGGTGAAACTATCTAAGAACAATCAATGAGGTTTAGCTATATATCAGCATTTGCCTAGATCAATTTACATGCCATCTAGAGCCACAAAATAAGGAAATTTCATAACAAAATCCGAATGAGAATTCAATATCACTAAAAATTCTTTAAAAAAAAACTCAAAAAGGCTATAAATTTGTTACTATCTACCAATCAGTGACCAAATGAGCAACAGAACAACTGAAATAAACACGGGAAAATCTGAGTGAATATCAAATAACATCGGTATAAATGATAAAAGTTACCTCCTCTCCATGATTAAACAAAGTTGTTCATAAACTCGAAATCAGGCCTAGCCCTCAGGGTAGGCCAAAGGGGCCACCGCCCAGGGCCCAAGCTACAGATATTTCATTCTAAAGAGGGCCCATTTTTAAGGATTAAAAAAATAATAAAGGGTCTAATTCTAATAACTGATATGGAAACCGGAAAGTTAAATTGGAACAATAGCAAAGAAACGCGTGCTGTGCATTTACTCTTATCCATCATTTCCAAAATTCATCCATTTATTCCTTCTCCCCAAAATTAACTCTTCCATTATTTCCAAAATTTCCTCCATTGATTCCTTCTTTCCAAAATTTACTCCTCCATCATATTTCAAAATTAACTCCTTTATCAATTTTTCATTGTGTATGGCTCCTTCATCGGTGTGTATGGCGGTATTTTCCGTTGGTTTGTCTTCTCCAACCTCCCCATGACTTCATCAATTTCCATTGTAATTTTAAGTTTTTTTCAATTTCAATTGAATTTTCCATTCCCTTTTCCTTCCTAGTTTTTAATTTTGTCTTGAATTTTGATTTCAAGTTCATCCTCTGATTTTCAATTACAATATGAATTACCTCTTCATCAATTCCCATTCCTGTTTCTCTTGAATTTCAACTTTATCATCTCCCCAAATCAAGTTCAATTTCAATATTAGGTTAATTTCGATTCTTGATGTCTTAAATTTCATCTTGATTATGTAATTTCTTGATTTCTTGATTAATTGATTTGGAATATGCTTCATTTCTTGTTTTCAATTTTTGATTTCGAATCTGAATTTCATTGTGGAATTTATGATTTACTGATTCACTGCATGTTGTTTATTCGGTTCATAAATTCATTGTTGAACCTTGAATCTTATTTGCCTGCAATATCGAATCTGAATTTTGAAGTGAATATGTCAAAATATAGATTTGTTGATTTCCAATTTCAAATTCTTGATGATTGATAAGCAATATAAGTATTTTATTTCGAAAATACTTGACAAGCAATATAGGTATGTTATTTTGTTTTGAAATTATTTACTCGATTGTCGGTTTTTAATTTACTTGATTTCATATTTAAATTTCCAAATCTGAATTTCATATAAATATTGATAAGTAGTACAAGAATTTTATAAATTTTTTGAGTTGTTTATAAATTATAAGCAGTAGTTTATTGATTTTGATTTGGTTTTTTTTTTAATTATGAGGGGCCTATTTTTTTACTTTGGCCTAGGCCCATAAAATGTCAGGACCGGGCTGCTCGAAATAACAATAGGTTCTCCATAGCCTACCAATCAGTGGCCAAATGAATAACAAAAAAAGTGAAATGAACGCCGCAAAATATGCATGAACTTCGAATGACATCAATAAATCAAAATAGCTTGCAATGCAGATCTTTTTACAAGATACCGAAGAATGATCAAATAAGCAATAAAAATAGTGAAACAAAAGCCTGATAAAACTGTTGAACAACAAACACATTGTGAACATTCAGAAACACAAAATTCACTCAAAAACCGATCAATAAGTTTCAAAAATTCCAGAAACCTCAAACAATTTTTAAAAATCAAAACAAGCATAATATACAATAATCCAAAAGTCATCATCCAACCACATCTTCAATTACAAAAAAAAAATTAAAATTCAAAACTAAAGATTAAACCTGAACAACGCCAGCGAAAGCTTGACTCCAACCATTTGATAGAGAAAGAGGAACAATGGCGACCGACATAACAACACGATCAGCATTGCAAAGAGCGAGAGCTAAAGCAAGCATCATCACTACTTTTACTCTTTCAGAGGTCAAAAACTCCACAAAACTCGGCGACTCAATTTCTTCACTTTTTCCATCAACAAACGACTGCGAATCTCCGGAAGAAAACCTAGATTTTCTGGAAAGTAATTTCGGGAATTCATGTCGGAATTTGAAAGTCGGCGAAATCGGAGAATGAATACCGGCAAAGGAGGGAAGAATCAATTGATTGGTGAAGGAAACATAAGTAATTTGAGAAGAGAGAGAATGGTTATGGAAGAAAAGGAAATTAGGGTTTTGAGAAGGGGAAATTGTGCGAAAGCGAGATTTGGAATTGCATAAGAAGGAGGTTGTGTCCATGGTTTGATACCTGGATGCAAAAGTTAGTGGAGGAGGAAGGGACAGAACGTAGGCGGGTGCATTCTGAGTTAGTGACACTGGTCCACTGTTTCCCATTGATAATTGACGGTTAGTCGATGGTCATTGGCCATTGACTGGTGGCTTGTTGATCGTTGGCTATTGTTTATTGTTTGTTGCTTCTTGTTGTTGATAATTGGTAATTGGTTATCATACATGCTATTAATTTTAGGGAAATTATTAATAGTATTTTTGAGTTTTGACATTTTATCAATTGAAATCTCGTATTATTGAGGTTTTACAATCGTAATCGTTTTTAACTTCATCCGTCCTAAATCGTTCAAAACTGTTAATTTTCTTTTATATTTTAAATTGAAAAATAATAGAAAAGAAAAGAAATTAACGATTTTGGACAATTTTAGACGGAAAAAGTTTAAAAAGGTTACAGTTATACAACGCTCAATAGTACGAGGGTACCATTGATAATAAAAAAAACGTAGGGGCGTACCTTTGATATAGTGTCAAAACTCAGAAGTACCAAATTTCCCTTAATTTTATTGTATTTTAGCAAAAAGCAATTTAATTATAAGTCTGTCATTTGTCTTTTTTTCATTGAATAGTATTAATGAAATTTGACTTATTTGCATTTTTTGACTTACCATATTTACATATTTACATTTTTGGAAAAATTTATACATTAATGGATGCAATAACTCATAATTATTCCAATTATACTGTTATATATAAATGTACAATTTAGAAAATTATACTGAAAAATAGATAAAATAATGAAAATACACTGGTAAAAATTATAATGCAAAATAAATTACATTCATTCCAATTATACTGCAATTTATTAAATTACTAGAAGTACATAATTGCCCTTTTTCCAGCAATATTTGTTAAAATCTTTAATGACATAAATTCATTTAATTTATCATTAAATTCAGTCATTTACATTGTTAGATTATTATAATTACAATTTTAAATTTTATGAAAAATGTCAAAAATATTAAACCACGTGATAATTATGGAAACAAATAAATTAATGCAAAAATGTCAACCAACTTCAATCAGTGTCTAGGCAATCAGACTATCTACCAAATATAATGCAATAAAAATCAATCAACTAAAAATATTATCTGATTTTCTATAATTTGATTATTCCTTTATAAAAATAAAAATGTATAAACACTTCATGGCAAATATTACAATATGAATAGCCCCATATAGCCATTCCAATTGTTGGCTCATATTAGTGTTGTTTAATAATATTTTATAGAATAATGAATTTACAAGAAATCATAGTGAAAGGAGAACATGGAATATTAATGATTATCAATAAAAGTCAAGGACAAACAGTATCACATATTGGTATGTTCCTATGTTAGCCTTTTATAGTTATGGACAATTTTACGTCGTCATTTCTAGAGTGACTAGCAGGAAAAGACTAAGAATTCTCATATGCAACAAAGATGGTGAAATATGTCATCGTACTGAGAATGTAGTATAAATAGATGTGTTTCAAAACCTATAAACTCTTGATTAACAAGTATTTCGGGTTTCTTTATATATAATTCTTTTTCAATTACAATATACATATGTAAATACTTTATTACCCACCTTCATTTAGTATTTGTATCAGTCTAAAATTTTATTAAAATATTAACATATTTAAAAATTCGTGCATTGCACGGATTTTTATACTAGTTCTCTGTAATAAAAATGGTGAAATATGTCATCGTACTGAGAATGTAGTATAAATAGATGTGTTTCAAAACCTATAAACTCTTGATTAACAAGTATTTCGGGTTTCTTTATATATAATTCTTTTTCAATTACAATATACATATGTAAATACTTTATTACCCACCTTCATTTAGTATTTGTATCAGTCTAAAATTTTATTAAAATATTAACATATTTAAAAATTCGTGCATTGCACGGATTTTTATACTAGTTCTCTGTAATAATACCAATATAAATATACACAATGCACAAAAAAATAAAGTATTGATATTGGGAATATTTGGGAATATTGTGATTGATATCAATATTAGTACAATATCATGTGGCATTATTCTAGGATATTGGGAATATTAGCTATATGGTAATATTATCTTGTGGCGTGATTTTAGGCCAAGTTTACTTAATTAAATCATATCCTTATATAAGGATACATTGTAAATAAGGATAAGGGGGAAAAACATTTTCAGAAAATATACATTTTACTTATTCTTTCATGGTATAAGAGCAGGTTTAATTTTTTTTTCTTTTCTCATGGCTGGCGACAATGAACTGCAGCCACTACCACAGAAACTCGACTCCACCTCCTCATTCTACCTTGGCGCACATGATCGTCTAGGGGATTTTATTACTCCGGTTCGACTCAAACTTGACAACTTCAATTCATGGGCACACACCATATATATAGCTCTTTCCTCTCGTCGCAAATTCGGATTCCTCGATGGCACCATCACTGATTATGCTCCACCCGCAACAAAGGAGGATTGGGTCGTTGTTCATTGTATGCTCGTTTCATGGCTTATAAATACCATTGATCCGGAGGTAAAAAGTATGATGTCTAATTATGACAATGCCAAGCATTTATGGAATGATTTGCATGAACGGTTTTGTGTTGTCAATGGTTCTTGTATTCAACACTTAAAGTCTCAAATTAATAGATGTGAACAAACTAAAACCATGAGTGTTGCTGTTTATTTTAGTAAACTAAAAGTTTTATGGGATGCTCTTGCACAAGTTGAACCTTTGATTTGTTTTAAGTGTGGTTGGTGTACTTGCAATGATGGCAAGTAACATGAGAAAAGGCGTGAGGATGATAGGTTGCACCAATTTTTACTTGGGTTGCACTCTAATTATTATGCTCATACACGCTCCACGATTCTTGCTCAAGATCCTCAACCCTCACTAAATAAGGCATATCAACAAGTTTCACAAGAAGAACTAGTTAGTGGCCTTGATCGCGTAAGGGAGGAGACCACCCAAGCTGTCGGGTTTGCTCTTCGTACCACAGCAGGTACTGGTCGAGGACGCAGCAGCACAGTCTTGTGTTCTCACTGTCAGAAGCCGGGACACTCGTCCTCTAATTATTTTTCTCTACTTACCTGTACTCATTGTAAGAAGAAGGGTCACGATGCTGCGCGATGCTTTGACATTGTTGGGTATCCGGACGGTTGGAATGATAAAAGTAAAGATACAAAACCCACGGCTGCTCGAGGCAAAGGAGGTGTGCATGCCAATGATGCTGCTGGTCGTACTCTCGAGTCAGCATCACATGCGTCTGCCAATGCTGCTGCTGGTCGTGCTCTAGAATCAACAACACCTGCGTCCTTTTTCACACCCGAGCAATGGAGAGCTATTACGGGATTTTTCGGTAATGCTACAATACCGAAAAATCGCCTAAATGGTAAGTTTGATGTATCTTCTTAGATAATTGATTCAGGCGCTACTCAGCACGTCACAAGTGATAAGTCATGGTTACTTTCCATTCGTCACATTTATTGTTCTGTTGGTTTGCCAAACGGCAAAACCGTAGTTGCTTCTACGGAAGGATCGGTTCGTTTATCCGATACGATTACTCTTCATCATGTTCTATATGTACCTCATTTGAGTTGCAATTTACTTTCCGTCTCCCAACTTAATGATAACTTACAAACTATTGTCACATTTAATTCTAATATGTGTGTTATACAGGACCAAACGAAGGCGCTGATTGGAATGGGCACTGGGAGAGATGGATTGTACTATTTTAGCAAACATGAGATGGTGACCGCAATCGAAGCTACTTCAGCTCTAGAAATCTGGCATAGGCGTCTTGGCCATCCTTCCGAAAAAGTAATAAAGTTGTTTCCCCATGTTAGTAGTAATAAGGATCATTTAGCAAAAGATTGTGAAGTGTGTTTTCATGCCAAGCATCATAGGGATGTTTTTCCGTTAAGTGAAAATAAATGCACTAGAATATTTGAGAAAATACATTGTGATTTATGGGGGCCTTATCGACATGAATCTTCTTGTGGGGCTCGTTATTTTTTAACAATTGTTGATGACTTTTCTAGAGCTGTGTGGATTTATTAATGCTTGATAAAAACGAAGTTTTCCCAATGTTTATGGCTTTTTTTGCTATGGTCAATAGACAATTTTCTCAAACTGTTAAAATTGTTCAAAGTGATAATAGTACAGAATTAAAATGTTTGATTGATTATTTTACGGCCATCGGAATTATTTTTCAAACCTCTTGTGTGGGTACTCCACAGCAAAATGGAAGGGTCGAGCGCAAACACAAACATATTTTGAGTGTGGCACGAGCCTTGAGATTTCAAGCTCAATTGCCGATTTTTTTTGGGGGGAGTGTGTACTCGCGGCTGCTCATTTAATCAATCGCACTCCTACACCCCTCCTGTAAAATAAGACACCCTTTGAGATTCTTTTTCATAAACCACCCGCCTTTGATGCTATTCGTACCTTTGGCTGTTTATGCTTTGCTCACAATCAAAAGACCAACAGAGACAAATTTGCAAGCAAAAGTCGGAAATATGTATTCATGGGGTATCCTTTCGGGAAAAAGGGATGGAATTTATATGATCTTGAATCAAAAGAATTTTTTGTATCTCATGATGTTAACTTTATTGAAGATGTTTTTCCGTTTGGGTGTTTGGAGGATGTCAATGTTGGTTCGAATATTGTGGAACATGGGGATGTACATGAGGATTTTTGTGATTTTGGTATTTGTGATGATAACTATGACATTGAGGGGCAAGGGATTGTGCGTGATGGTTACGAAAGAAGAATACCACACCTTACGGTGCAGCAGTCCACACAAGCTCAGCCTACAACAGCTTCTGTGCCTACGCATCCTGCTGCCCCTGATACTCTTCTAGCAGAAGCTGGCTCGGGCAGCGCTGCTTCATCGTCAGTCGTGGCTGCTAATGATGTTTCGGATACCGATAACATGGGACGTGGATTTCATACAAAGTTTCCTTCGGTCAAGCTTCGTGACCACGTCACCGCATCCGTGTTTGCTAAAAGTTAGTCTTCCTCTTAACCTGCATCGTCCTCCGATCACACTGCAGGTACTCCGTATCCCTTAGCACAATATATTCACTGTGACAATTTTTCTCTACATTATCGAAAGTTTATTGCGGCTATTATTCATGGTACTGAACCCAAGTCCTTTTAAGAAGCAATAAAACATGGTGGTTGGCAGAAATCCATGCAGGAGGAAATTCAGCTCTCGAAGCTAATGGTACATGGACTTTGGAACCTCTTCCTCCCGGTAAAAAGGTTCTCGGTAGTCAGTGGGTCTACAGGACCAAATATTTGTCCAATGGCGCAGTTGAACGACTCAAATCTAGGTTGGTGGTCTTAGGTAATCATCAACAAGAAGGCATCGACTATAATGAGACATTTGCCTCGGTTGCAAAAATGACAACAGTTCGGATTTTTTTGCCATTGCTGCTTCCATAAATTGGGAGCTCCATCAAATGGATGTTCATAATGCCTTTTTGCATGGTGATCTTGCTGAAGAAGTATACATGAAATTGCCCCCTGGGTTTGAAATTTCGAATCCTTTCTTGGTATGCAGATTACATAAGTCATTGTATGGTCTCAAACAGGCTCCCACATGTTGGTTCACAAAGCTTGTCACCGCTTTGAAAACATATGGTTTTTTACAGTCCTATTCTGATTATTCTCTTTTTACATTTACTAAGGACAATATCCAGATTAATGTTTTAGTGTATGTCGATGATCTCATTATTTCTGGGAATGATTCTGCTGCATTATGTACTTTCAAAGCATATTTGAATGATTGTTTCAAAATGAAGGACCTAGGTCCTTTGAAATATTTTCTGGGCATAAAAGTGGCCTGTAGTTCTGCAGGTCTGTTTTTGTGTCAAAGGAAATATACCTTAAACATTATTTCTGAAGCTGGTTTGTTAGGGGCTAAACCAAGTAGGTTTCCCATACCGCAAAATCATAGGCTCGGCTTGGCTGATGGAGAGCTTCTACCTGATCCAGAAGTGTACCGTTGGTTGGTTGGACGTTTAAATTATCTTGCAGTCACTAGGCCGAATTTAGCCTATTCCGTAATATATTGTCTCAGTTTATGCAGGAACCACACATTGAGCATTGGGAGGCCGCTTTAAAAGTGGTTCGTTATTGGAAGGGTACCCCAAGACAGGGTATTTTGTTAAGTGCAGATTGTGATTTAACTTTGCAGGGTTGGTGTGATTCAGATTGGTCTGCTTGCCCGATCACTCGTCGATCACTTACTGGTTGGCTCGTGTTTTTGGGGCAATCTCCTGTCTCTTGGAAAACCAAGAAACAACCTACTATCTCTCTTTCTTCGGCAGAGGCTGAATACAGGTCTATGGCTGCATCAACTTGTGAGTTGAAATGGCTTAAGGCCTTGTTGTTAAGTTTGGGTGTCAGACATCCGAAAGCTATTAAGATATTTTGTGATAGTGAATCTGCCCTACATATAGCAAAGAATCCTGTTTTTCATGAACGAACCAAGCATATTGAAGTGGATTGTCATTTCGTCCGAGATGCGATTAATGACGGATTAATTTCTCCAGCTCATGTTCCTACATCATCTCAGTTGGCTGATATTTTCACAAAGGCTCTTGGCAAGAAACAGTTCGATCTATTACTCTCCAAGTTGGGCATTCTAGATCCTCATGCTTCAACTTGAGGGGGGTATTGGGAATATTTGAGAATATTGTGATTGATATCAATATTAGTTATATGGCAACAATATCATATCACATTATTCTAGGATAATTGGGAATATTAGCTATATGGTAATATTATATTGTGGTATGATTTTAGGCCAAGTTTACTTAATTAAATCATATCCTTATATAAGGATACATTGTAAACAAGGATGAGGGAGAAAAACATTTTCAAAAAATATACATTTTACTCATTCTTTCAATCTATATAAAAATATGATTTTTAAATAATAATTCAAGTTAATACTATAGTTATCAACTTTAAATATTTTCATTAAAATGTAATCATTGACATAATAATAATATATTGGTTTGATAGTAGAGAATTTAATGTAAAGAATAATGCAAATATATATATTACCTCCATATTACCTCCATCTTGCTTGCAATACAAATCTAGTTTTCGCACCGGTCGTCCTCCGGGGTGATGCCTTTACGGCCAATAACAAAATTGGGTTTTTGGATGGTTCAATATGTAGACCACCCGAAACTTCGTATGATTATGGACTATGGGCTCAACTTAACTCAATGCTCACGGCATGGCTGCAAAATACTCTCGAGGCATCTAACTGCTCTACCGTCCCCTTAACTTAAAATATTAAAAGATATGAGGGATGAGCTTCAACAACGTTTCTCGATTGGAAACTGTCCTCGAATTAACGAACTTCAGCGTCAAATTTACACTTGTTCTAAAAATAGTGACTCAGTGGTCACTTATTATGGACGGCTTCGAAAATTATGGGAGGAAATTCAAGGGTACCTTGCTACTCCTTGCTTCTGCCCCTGTAATTGGTTCAAAAGCTAAGTTGGCCAAAGAACGAGATGACGAACGTACTCATTTATTTCTTATCAGTTTGGATTCTGCACATTACTTCCATATTTAGTCAAATATGCTAATACAAGATCTTCTTCCTCCATTAAACATGGTCTTTTCAAAAGCCATTCTATAGAATAACGAAATCTTCGACTAGTTCGCTCAAATGAATGTAAACCAGAAGCAATTGGATTTTCTGTACTAGGTCCACCTTGTCCTGGATCTTCTTTAAAGGGTCGTGGTTCTACTTCCAATAATACCTCAGTTACTTGTGTTCACTGTCATAAGCCTGGACATGATAAGGATCACTGCCTTGAGCTTATAGGATACCCTGAATGGTGGTATGCAAAAAATAGAGCAGCAGTACGAGGACTCGATGATTCTCGCAACAATCGTGGCACTCGTGGTGAGAAGACTATCGGCAGTCGTGGTGAACGTCATACTCTAGTTGCTCATGCTGTCAATGGTGCACTTCCAAGTCATTCTCATTCTCCTCTTACTAATAATGATCGAACAATGGCAACACATCATGAAAATGTTTACAAACATGGCCAACTCTTCTTCTGTTGCTAAGCAAGACGGTATGTATTATGCTCATCGTTGAATAATTGATTCTGGTTGTTCACATCATATGAGTGGTAACAAAAGCTTATTCAACGATATTAGCCATGTCCCTCCTTCTCCTGTTGGTTTGCCCAACAGAACAAAAGTTATAGCTACCGAAGCCGAAATGATAATATCGAGTGACAAATTACATATGAGTAACGTTTTATACGTTCCAGATTTGACTTGCAATTTAATTTCTGTCTCACAATTGCTTCATACTTCTTATTATAATGTTACATTCACTGACACGCTACCTTTCATATAGGACCACACTTTGAGGACCCTGATTGGAGTGGGTGAACATTGCGATGGCGTGTATTGGTTCAAGTCCACAACGAACATTCATGCCTATCAGACTACTGTTTTGAGTACCCCCAGAGCTTTGGCATCAACGACTTGGACTTCCGTCTTGCAAAGTTTTTTCTTTTCTCCCAGTTTTTTCCAAAAATAAACAATCCTCTAGTTTACACAAACTTTCTTGTCCTTGTGATATTTGCTTGCGTGCTTATCAAACTCGTAATGATCCGATTAGTGAAAATAGAGCTAATGATTTGTTTGATTTAATACATTGCGATATTCGGGGTTCCTTCTAATTGTGGTGCATATTACTTTCTTACGATTGTTGATGATTTTTCTCGTGATGTTTGGTATATTTGATATCTGCCAAGAGCAAAGTCAAACAATTCATCCAATATTTTTACGCAATGGTTCACACTCAATTTAATAGAAGTATAAAACTCTTGCGTAGTGACAATGACTTAGAATTTACTTCTCTACGTTAATTCTATGCTACAAAGGGAATTATACATCAAACATCTTGTGTTGACACCCAACAAAATGGTCCCGTTGAGCGTAAACACCAACATATCCTTAATGTGGCTAGAGCCTTGTGTTTTCAAACTAATCTACCTTTTAAACTCTAATACACCAGGATTCCAAACTACAACAACTGTACCACCGCCTGATAGCTCAAATAGTTCTTCTGTAACTAAAGATTCCTCTGCTACTCATGCCTCTCCGTCCATGGATAAAGGAAATTGTCTTCGACAACCATCAAGTTGTCTCAAAGGATACATAACCAATACAGTTCAAATTCTTCCAACACCGGTCGCATATTCCACTTCACCAACTCCCTCAACACGGTCCTCAGGTACTCCTTATTCTTTAGCTTATTATGTAAATTATGGTAATTTTTGAGAGACACAAATATGTTTTGGCAGCTATCACTGCTGGCAATGAACCCTCCTCTTTTTCTGAACACTTTCTGGCTCCTTATTCTCATTCGCGATGAAATTCTTAATGGCTATTCAGACCTCCTATATTCACATGGGTGAACAATTAGCTGACTTACTCACTAAAGCCCTTGGCAAATCCTAGTTGTGCATTCTTCTTCCCAAGGCACAAATTATTCTTGGTATTTTTAGCATTATTCTTCAAATATATTTCGTAGTTGTTTATGCTATGTAATTATTTTGTCGGTATTTTGTAACCTTAATTAACTTGTGTTTAGGTTGTATTTAAGAGATGGTTTCCTCTCTTCTTTGAATACAGAAAACAACTTTCATTCTCATACTATCTTAATTAATTTGGCATAAATAATAGGAGTAATAAAATTTAAATAACTAATAAATTTGTTTATATTAAAAATATAATATCAAATAATATTTTAGAGGTGTTGAAACAGCCTTTTGTATACAACATTTTCAGTGATTAACGCTTTGATAGAAATTTAATTATTTGTAAAATGATATTTATGGTAATCATTGATATGAAACTTTAAATCTAATCATAATATTTGGCAACATCTTGTAATTGATATTATCATCATTTTATATTCAAAGATCATTCTATGTTTTCTATATTGTCTTTAATAGCTCATTCATCCAATTATTGTTGTCATTTAGAGCGTGTAATGGTTTCGAAAATTAATAAATTAATTAAATCAAATAAATTAATTAAGTAAATAATTAATTGGAAATATCACAAAATTGCAAAGTTACTGTTTTTGAGGAATGTATTTTTTACTAATCGCGAAAAGGCTCGCGGATCACAAGCTTTCCAAGCCAAGTTTCTATTTTAGAAAATACACAAGTCGCAGGTCGTGACTCGCTAGGTTTTGCAAAGTTCATGTTATTCAGTTTTGTTAGTTATGCTATAACTACCTACGGTTATTATGGTTATATTATCTGAATATATTGGGTTGTATGAAACTTTAGTTTATCATCAATTGTAATTCCTACCAAATATATTGGATGAAAGCCATTTGTAGTTTATGAACCACTAACTGCTTATTTGGACATTTCTGAAAGTGCAGGTTGAACTGCTGTTTTTTGCTGCAAGGTTTTCAATAGCTCCTTAATTTTGTACTTTTTGGCATCAACTTGTGTTCTTACAGTTAGTGTTCTTGGTTTCTCAGATCTGTTTACCAGAGGTATAGACATTCAAGCCGTAAATGTTGTAATCAATTTTGATTTCCTAAAGAACTCTGAAACCTATCTGCACAGAGTATGTTATGTTCTTTCTTTCTATTTGGGTTAGATTTTTTCCTTTTCTGATAAGTACTTTATACTTATTAATCTATGTGCCGTCCTGGTTGGTCGTTCTGGAAGATATGGACACCTTGGGTTGGCTGTTAATCAAAGAACATGTGAGGATCGCTTTAATTTGTAAGTGTTGATAACTGGCTTTCTTGGGAGCAACTTCAATTGGGATACTAAGCAAATCTTTTTTTTCAGAACAAAATAGAACAGGAGCTTGGACTGAAGCCAAGCAAATTCCTCCGCCTAGATCAGGGTATCTACTGCCTATGGTGAGTGAGTGAAAACAAATATTGGTAATTTCTTTATTTCCTCAAATATTGACTTCCTAGGCCATGCGAATTGAAAGTGTAAATATTTATGGTAGAAATTAAAGTCATATCAAGAAAACAAGACTGTTAGAGAATAGAAAAAAGATAATACAACTGTTAAGGGGAGGAAATGATAGCAAAACAATGGAGATGACTAAATCCTGTTTAAGATAATCAATTTTTCTGAATTTTTGTAATTTATCACAAAACTCCCTTTTTGTTAAGTGTTAGGATTATTGAATAGATACTTAATTGCTCTCCACACTAGATACATGAACAAAGTGTGCTTTCAAATGTTTGAAATGTCAACGAGAGATAACTTTAGGTTTATTTGAAGCCAATGTACTGTTAGAAATAGTTTTCATGTTGGAAGTCACAGAAGACAGTTTGTGTCGTCTTTTGGGATATGAAAATGACCTTTATTTATATTTAACCAATGTTTAACGCATTTCTTAAAAATTTTGTGTATTAGGATTGTGCCATGTAACTGCTCTATGATTTTGATCTCTTATTGGTTGGGGCATCAAGAGAATCCATATTTTGATTTCTTACTTGAAAACTCCACTTGACTAGCTTACTTATATTGCTTTCTGGAATGCACACTGTTGTAGATATATTGCTGCTGCTGCGTACAGATTATTGGATGGAAATGTGTATTGTTCTATCCTTCTCTTGGCTATCCCTCCCATCACCTACCGCACTCAAACTCCTATTTTGAAACACTGAGTTTGACGGTATCCATAGACTTTTACCTCCCGAGGAACCCTTATCTTTCAAAGGATTATAAAGCTTGCTTTCAAGGGTGTGTTTCTGCTGGCTTTAGATCTTGCTAGAGGGTGAATTGAGCTTCTTCCTGTTTTTCTCTTTTAGTTTCTATAATTATTGTATTAATTTCTCTTCCTTATTTTAGTTTCCATTTACAATGTCATATGTATATGAAATGTTTGCCAAAATCGATACGATGCTAAGAACTTTGATGAACGATAATAATAACAATGAACTAAACAAATGTTTGATAATGTACAACTTGCAAAGAGACACAACGATTTAAGGAGGTTCACCCAATGATGGCTACGTCCTCCGTCGTGTGTAGTTTCTTGTTTTATATTATATCAAATGAGTATAAAACACTCTTACAAATGAAGTATTACAATTGAGTAAGAGATAAAATCAAAAGGTTATGTGTTTGGCTTAGGGGTTGTGTTTGATGTGTTTTATGTGTGTATGAGAGCTCTCTATTTATAGGAGAGATCACACTAAGTAACATTAAGTACACTAAAACTATGAATAAATAATAATGAAATAGCCCCAAGTACTTGAAGAGTCAAAAACTGCATCCTAGGAGCATCAGAGACTTTGCTCGACCAAAACAGGGGCTCGCTCAATCGAGTGGTTTGGTCGAGCGGGCTACAGGAAGTTTCTGGTTGCATTCTGTCTGCTCGCTCGACCCACCTTGGAGCTCGCTCGGTCGAGCGAGCTGGCCGAGCGGCACTTCAGAGAGCTTCTGACAGCATTGCTCGACTTGCATAGTAGAGCATCTTGAATTAAGCCTTTGCACTTCTTCATTAAGTCCCATAACTCTTATGATTGACTCACACTTCATTACCTTATTAATCCATACTTTTAATCACCATCATAAACCACAATCATCAAGACTCAACTTTATACACCTATATTAACACACTCTTGGATTCCATCCCAAGAGTCACACATGAATGCACGCACTCAAGTCACACCATTCATGACACTATTCATAACAGTATATGTTTATTAACGTCTTTGAGAATAATGTTGCCACCTTTTTACCAGATTTTTAGGTAATTTTCAACCAGTAGTGGGTAAGCCTGCATTGTGGGAACTTGATTCAGATCAGCACTACAGTATTGAGAGGCTTACCTCATCCTTATCTGATGACCTTGGCAGGTATGGAATTTTTACATATTGCTGACTTGCTCTGTTATAAATTTGTCTAATTATCTATTCTTATGGGGTTTAACTCTAGCAAAACTTTTTAACAACTCGGTTAATCCTATATGCTATGTTATGTGGATTCCTCATTTTAATATGTTGGAATGTATCGTATGGACAAGTGAAAACTAGACTATAGCTACGTATCACAGTTGAATATATGACTGTATGAAGAGGGAGCAAAAACAGTACTGGTCTTGAGCAGTTTGTGGCATTGCTCAGTGTCCAAATTAGACATTAAACATCATATTTTGAAATTGGATGCTGATCTACAAAAAAGTAGCAGCACTCAGATATCTCTTAAACATTATCACGCGTCATGCAACTTAAAAAGTATGAAATTTAGCACTCCTAAATGACAAAATATCATGTAACAATCAGATTCAAAAGAGTTCTGTGCTTACACTGGAACTGAAGGTCACACTTATCTTCTCAATGATATCAACAAATATTCCTCTATATAAAATGGCAAGTTAATTGCTATTGCAAGTTTGCAACAGTATATTCGTATGTAATATACTGCTGACAGTAAGACTTGCTGGCTAAGAATTTCAACTTTCTTGCTTTGGGAGAGAGAAATGAAGGAGGGTGTTGTTGTGGCTTCTCCAAGATCAGAAATCTCACTACTAAAGATGTCTTTTCTCTTATTGGAATGTTCGTATTAACTTGCTGTTGGAAATTATTACCGGAACAATTCATTAGTTAGTATTGTTACTCCATTTTCCCCTCACATTAGCTTCAGGATCAAGTCTATTCTGTAATATATTCATCTCTGCGAAGGCAATAGCTTTCTAATGACTATGTGTGGTATATGTAGGAATTAAATTCTTATAGCGACCTAAAGGGTGATTATGAATGGTAGAATAAGTTGACAAACTAACAGAAACTTGCTGGTTCTTTCATTATAGAGAGTATAGAAACGTTAATGAATCATCTGCAGGTATAATAGTGAAATTTCCAGCTTGTGAGTTGGAATAAAGAAATTTCTGATTGTTTTGTGGCTTAAGTGGTGTTTTTGTTTATATTCTATTAATCAAGAGAGCTTTTGGCATTGCAGGAAACAGCACTCAATCATGTGAAATCTGCTGGCCTTTTAGGCGACATCTTTGGTTCAACTCCAGAAATGTGCAAAAGATACTTGATTTGGGTGGTTACTCGAATGCAGGTATGTATAGAATCTTTGTTCCTTCAATTAAATTATCAGGTGGGAAAACAAATGGAGTGTACGGTTGTGTTTCGAAAATTCCCAAAATACCTGACGGCTCAATCAAACAATAAAAGAAGGCAATTGATGCACCTTCGAAGGATTCAAGGGAAGAAAACAAAGGCCGATTGGCTGCTGCTGTTGATCTTCAAGAAATAAGGAAAGGAGAAGAACGTGTACACAGTTGCTGACTGCCGAACCGAAAAGAAAAAGAGTAAAAGAGACCTGCTGCTGTATTTCGAACATCAAGAAGAGGTAAGAATGGCTTCTGGAGTTATGCTTCGAAAATCAAGAAAAAAATGAAGATGATTGATGCAATTAATTTCGAAAATCAAAGAAAGAAAAGGGGACAAACATACCCACTGTTTGTTCGTTATTTTCGAAAATTAGAAGAAGATGAAGGGGTTTCTGCGAAGGAGGGAAGCCATGGATGTTGGCTTGCGAAAAGACTACCGTATTGAAATAGTTTTTGCTGTTTTTCATGAGCAAGAATCATTAACTTTTTCAGGTGTGGTATCTCCAATTCCTGGACAACCTCAATTCATGGTCACTGGACATTCTCCTCAGTTCATTCAAGGCGGTGGTTCTGACCAAACAACTGCTTGATAAGACTAATTTAGGTGAGTATTATGGTCATAAGTCTATACTTTGAATATACAAAAGATTTAAAGGAAAAAACATCTGCGAATTGTCTGATGTATAAGCAATCTGCACTTGTTAGTGTGCGGCATGAGCGTGCAAGGTACCATTTTGCAGAGGGATGTCCTCGAATGGCAGTTACATTTTCCTGTCATAGGTGATTATGACTTATGAGTATATGTTTTGCTATCAAGAGACTTTGGGTCTCATTTCTAATTTTCTATGCTTTTATAGAGAAATCTTTCGAGAGTTTTAATAAGTTGAGTTTGCAACTCCACATCAGTGATGAGTTATATGTACTCTGTGTGGGAGTTTAGGAAATAATAAATTTCTTTAGAAAAACTTATTCTTTATTTTTGTTAGTTCGAACTCTTATCTCGCTTGAGGAGATGGGTCATATAGGCTGAACTATGTCAATTTATCGTTTTGCATTTGTTGTGTTTTTGTTGAAATTAAAGTTGTTTCTCAATCCTAACCGTAAAACCCAATCTTACTGTTAGACCATAGTCTGTAAATGAAATTTTTCTAGGTGCTGCTATATTGCAACTCTGCATTTACCCCATGGACTCAAAATTTCTTTTATTTTGCTAAAAATTTGATAGGCGGGGGAATAGTGCTTATTTTGCAAATGTTACTCAGTTCTATTCGTTTTAACCAAGTTTCTTTCTCTCATATGTTTGTGACTTTATGTCTGAACTAGACATACCTGACTAGCTTTGTTCATGTTGCCACTTTTTAATACTTGTTGCTTCACTGCAAGTTGTATTAGTTCCAGTAAAACACCCCATTTTCTGTTTAATTCCTTGTCCATGATCTTCAAGAATGAAGCTTGAATTTTTGAGTCCATTACTGCAAAACACACACCAGAAGAAAATGTCCCTTATGGTTTGACACTACGCCTACTCCTATCTCGATGTGTGTTTTGTTCGCGAGGATAGAAAATGACTTATTATCTCAAGCAAGAACGTGTGAGAAGGCTTCCGATGGCGATAGGTACTAATTAGATCAGTATCCCACTAGCTTACCCAATATTGTGCTGATAGTTGGTAGTTCAACGCCACAATCAGGAGCGTAAACTTCTGTTATGTCGTCTCCTAAGGGATGATAGCTTACTGTATTGTAGCTGGTACAATTGTCCGTGCACGCCTGTGCACACTGTAACACAATGCACCCTAACCCTGCACTGTCGAAAACAGTAGGGAGTTTTGTGGCAGTCCGGTTTTTGTTGATTATATCGACTATATCTAATCTATTCTTATTTTAAACAGTACTATTGCTTAGGTGCTCTTATCTACATTTTTTGTAAAATCCATAAGTGAAAGTTTGGTTAGATTTCATCATTATAATTCTTTCTTATTCTCATCAGGCACTGGAAGCCATAGAGAAACTGCAAAGCATGGAGCTGAAATCGAATGTACTTAACATCTAAAAGTGAGTCCTGAGAACTCAAGAGCTCATATTTTATATAATCAACATCTACATATCGTAATTTTTAATTTTCGTGGAAACAACATTCTATCATTTTTAATTTATTAAATACCATTAAAAATATATCTCTAAAATTTAAATTAAACTATTAACACTCCTATTTTAATGGTCGAATGTGCAATTTAAAATTTCCTATCATTATATACACTAAATTTTTCATGCAAAATCTGTCTTAAAATCTCAAGCAAATTTTGTTTATTTTTTAAAATCAACAATTGAAGAATAGAAAGTAATTAATTGCTGAATCGAAAATACTAGAATGAAATTTAAATATGCAAAATATATACAGTACCTGTCAAAAAAGTATTGAGCAATGACGTTATCGGTTGTCAACTCCACACCCAAGGAGTAGCCGTATAGAAATAGAAGTACAAAGATTTCAGATGAAGCTTTTCAAGCTTTCTTAAGTTACACAAGAGCTGAACAAAACCATCTTAATATCCTTTCTAAATTGGATCCCTCTTTTTAGCAAATTCAAATTCTTAATAAATCCTAGATTCGATAACCAATGTAAAAATATTGATTAGCCAAAACCAAATGAGCAAGAAAGGTGAAAGCCTTTAGTTCAAAAGGCATCGTCATGTTATAACGACTTCACCGTCCATTTTTTTAACTGATAATGTGAGAATGAAATCTGGTAAACTTCAATCCAATCATTTAACCTTCCCAGCAACCTCCAAACTGACTTGATTGATCTGAATGGAACTAAGCTAAAATTGAGCTTAATTGAACTAAGCTAAATTGAAACCTAATTTTCAGATCTTGCTTGATACCTCTAAAAAACAATCACATTAGTTTTTGAGCTTTTATATAATCGTTGAACCATAATCAATAGATATCGGGTACTGATAATAGGGCTTTAGTTTTTAATAATAAAATAAAATCAAATATTGGTTCTAAATTTTAAGATACTAAACATATTTGCTTCACATTTTTTGTCGGAAAATTTCCAATCCATGTTATAATGTAGAAAACAATAATAATGCCAAAATCTCAATCTCAAAGGAATTTATTACCTAATAGAAAGGGGCTGTGCAGATGCTGGCCTTCACTACCACAAATTAAGACACATATTCCCACTGCGCGAGATCATATGCTGTTAATTCTGCTTAATGCAACTGTGGCCAACAAACTAGGCTATGAGTTTTCTTGATCACTCATTGATCCTATCTAGGTAAGTATTAGGTATAGTAGTTATAAATCTTTCTAAAATCTGAAAACTGAAACATTAGATTCAAAATTTCCCAATCCATATTAGAATGCATATAGCGGTCAAATTATGTCACTTTCAGACATCCTATCTATGCCCAGTGCTACAAAAATGAAGTCGTCAAATACTCAAAACTCAAAACACCTTATGCAATAGTTGTAATTGTGCAGAGAGAATAAGCACTCCCAGACCAATACTAACAAAACACTATTTTCTCTCTTTCATCATACAATTTATAATTGTCCTTCGTATTTCTGTTTGTTAAAGTTGAGATTCAAAGTCTATTCACTGCAAAAGTGAATTTGCTAAATAGCCAAGGCAGTATCACATATGTTACCAGGAGTCTAAGCTTCTTTAGTTCACCTCAAGTAAAGTATTGTATCTTTGACAATTTGGCATAGATATGACACTTGGACACTTTAATTGGGTTCAATATCTTGGGAGTTCTTCATAAAATAGCCAACTCAAAAACTTGGACATATATGATTGTCTGGCATGAGCATACGAGTCCAAGTAACATAGAATTGAAAAGGATGCAAAACTCATAGCATGCGTAGAAATTGCTGACCGAATAAGATCAATAAAATTTCGCTTATTTGTAAGAGCTATTCAAGACCATAATCATCATTGAACAAAGTCTATACATGAAAAAACACAGATAATGACAAAAAGCTAGTAAGTGTTTTTTTTGAAGAAATATTTAATGCCAAAAAGAAGATTACTATGAGGCACAGACCATCAACTCAATATCACAAATTTACTAACACACCAACAGTAACCACAAAGGCCAAAACTGGGCAACTGCTATATGACTAATTTACTTGTAGCTTGTATGAATAAGAACCGAGGAAAGAAAGATAGATAAAGGAAGGCGAGAAACGAGAAAGGGAAAGGGAAAGGAGGGAGACGACTAATAGAGCATTGAGAGAGAAAATAAGGGAACTAATCCAATCATGTTAGAAACAAAATTTAGCAATTACCATAAACCAAGATAAACAGAGATAACCTTTTGTTTCTCAAATTGCTCTTAGTTTCTCTAATCACGTGACAGAATACATAAAGGGAGAGGTGGGACATACAAAGTGGGGTAGAAAGAGAAAGAAAAGAAAATAGAAAGAAATAGAGTGGATATAGAAAGGATAGTAGAATCAAATTGAAAGTTCAACAAGGAGGAAAAATGGATTTCCACTGCATCTTAGCAAGACAGAAATTTTTTGTATTTGGAAAAAAAATGAAACAAAATCCCTTTATTTCGTCCACCGCATAGTTAGATATCCCAAAAAAGGGAAAATAGTTCCCAGCCTTTCTCTTTTCTTCCTTCCTCTCCAAAATAATTCATTCAAACAAGTTGTTCGTAGATGATTAAGACATGGTTAACAATAGATATGTACAGATTAAACAAAGTAACTTACTTCTTGTAGATGTTTCTCTAAAGATTTCAGGTTTGAGTCATCTTCCTTGTGATCACGAAAATAAGTGCAACAGAAAGACCCAATTCGAAGACCCAATTTGTTACAAAAATGACTTTACAAACCCTAAATCTGACCTTTAACTCCGAATCGAAAAGAACCTTAAATCTTTGAAGAAGTAGTTTCAACCAATATGAGGAAGCAAGAATAAGTACAACATAAAGACCCAATTTGTTACAATAATGACTTTAAAAACCCTAAATTTGAACTTTATTTCTAAATTGAAAAGAACCCTAAATCTCTGAAAAAGTAGTTTCAACCAACATGAGGAAGCAAGAATCTGCACAATAATCAAAGAAAGGGACTTCACCATAAAACTATGCATCAGTGTCCTTTTATTAATTCTCCAAAATTAAGAAAAAAAAAAAACAAAATTTGAATCTAACCATTTACAACATTACCTATATCAGAAACAGAACAATATGACCATCAACAGATCAGAAACAACTTCACAGTCAGCAGAAAATTCAAAACAGCAGCAGATTAGATCAAAAACCGTAAAATAAAAGTGAAGCCTAGAACTGAAAAAACAAAATAATTGGTTCAAAAACGTAAATCTGCTTATGAAATGAATAAACAATATCGAATTTAACTATTTACAACATTATATATATCAAAAATAGCACAATATGACCATCAACAGATCAGAAACAATATCACAGTCAACAGAAAATTCAAAACAGCAGCAGATTCACTAGGAAAATTAGCACAAATCATCAAAAAAAATAAAATTGAAGACCAATAATTTCCATTAGAAGTGAGAAATTGAAGATGAACGAATTAAGAGGGAAGCAAGAAGATAGTAAAAAGTAGGGAGAAGAGAGAAGTAAGAAGATGGGAAACAACAGACAAAAAGGACGCAAAAGAAGTAAAAAAAAAAATTTAAAAAAGTACCATCCATATCTTAAATTTAGAGCATTATAACTATCTTATCAAAATTAAAAGTCATATCTAACCAACAATACAATAAAGCTAATCATAAGTTACATATCTAACCACCAATACAGTAAAGTTAATCATAAGTTATGCATCACATTGAGATTAGGTAAACACATAACCATGAACGATAATAAAGAACAGACATACATTGTTTCCCAAACAACAAGAGGTATTCTTGGCATTCTTCAATTTTCAAAAAATCTCTAACCAAACTTCATAAAGCAGAAGATACTACCAATGAAAACAATGCGCACAACCTGTAATAAACAATATGATCAACCACAAAAAACTTCAAAAAATGCATCACAATGAAGCAAAATCATTTAGAGCCTCAACTTTTATGTCGCCAACATCAAATGCATAGTAAATACCTTCGTTAGAAATTAATTTTTTAAGAAAAGTAAGATTTCTTCGGATATACGCTGGCGCCCCACCAACTAATTATTAAATAAATTCTTACCTTTTCATATACTAAAATCAAATCAAAATGTTTATTGAATTAGGTAGAAGTACTCGTAGTACTCAAAAGATTCCCAATTCTCAAACTAATTGATGTATCAATAAATTCTTGACAATTTATAAATTTCAATGCATGACTATATTCCATTCAAAAATTATATCAACATACTAAATTCAAAAAAAAAATTGGTATTGTCTCAATATTATCTTTATTATGATATTGATACCCGTGTACACAGGTTTTGAATTTAATTTTTTTTATTTTTTTTATTTTATAATTTAATAGATCTTGTAAACAATGTGAAAATGTCCAAATATATAATTATTATATTTTATGAAAATGTAAAAGATTATTTATACTATATTTTAAGGAAATGTAAAAAATTATTTATCTATTTTATGAAATTAACTTTAATTAATACAACTTTTTACTTGCTAGCATTTTTGGAGCTCCCATTTCAACTTAATACAACTTTTTACACTTGAGCCTTGAGCAGTTGCCCCTTAGGCCAACCCTTGGGATCGAGCCTCTTAACAACTTAACAATACCTACTCATCTGCTTTATTAGTACTCCATGTTTCTAGTTCGTTACCCGGTCTTATTAATTTATAGATTTTGGGATTTCAATCCAGTTTAATTCGAACTCGGAAATTTCGGGTTTGATCGTATTAAACCGGTTATTAATATATACTTTTTGTCTTTAACTAAAACTATATAATGGCTTGCTGATTCCTTGTACGTAAAGTAAAAAACATGTTGTATGCAACTATACTCCATCTATGATCAGATTTTTAAATGCTTGTAGCATGAATGGTAACTTATTGATATATTATAGGTGTGCACCATTTTCAGTAATTGGCTTCACATATTCATTTTTCAATTTCTGCTGATTGTTATTAGATGCTTCAAGAACTAAAGGTGTTTATTCGGGTCATTAGGTCAATTTTGAGTCAGGTGTTTTGAATCGATTTAAAATTGAATCTTGTATACATATTGATTTTTACATTATTTTAATTCATTTTGAATTTGGGTTTAATCGGATTCGGATCTAAGGACGGGTAAATATCAAATCATCAAGTCTATTTTGAATACTTCTACTCAAAACATACTCTGATGTTGCAGCTGAGTGTTGATTGCTGGTTTACAAATTAATGTTTTCTTCATGGTATTCAAATGAAAGTAAATTCGAGATCAATGTTGTACCTAAGCTTTTAGATATTGCCAGAAATTTTGCTGGATTAACAGCTACAAAATCGGATCGGATTGGAATCAGATCAAATCAGATCAATTAGGTAAGGTCCCCGGTTTGCAATAATCATTGATTCCGGTTCTGGTCTGGTTTTTGACCGGTGCACACCTGTAAGATTATTATATATTCCTTGGTATTATAATTGTGCACACTCTGAAACAATTTTTTTCAAAGCACGCACATTGCACAACAAAGCATCTACTTGCAAAGCTAAGAATTACTTTTATTGCTCGCTTTTGATTAATGGTAGAACCTAATACACAGATAATTGACATTGTGAGCTCATTGTAAAATACAATAGTGTTAAAGAATATTATCGCAAATGTGAGAATCGAGTCTTGTCTCAGTTCAAACAAGTGTTACTTTCTCAGGCAACAAACCTAAGCTCAATTCTCTACTAGTCCCTCCCTTTTCTTAGCCTACTCTGTAATTTCGAAAAAAAATTATCAAATAGTATTAGATTTTACTCTGGAGTTTGCTAAACAATGAATGCCGTCCTTCAGCAACAATTTCTCCAGAAGCCTTCTTCATTATAACCACGGATGTTCCAGACACAGCTCCAATTTTGCCTAACAGTCTTGATGTAACCTCTAACTCATCCTGCCAATATTTAGGCAGAATATATTCAGACATATAAACAGGAATCATTGGACAGATATCAGCTGACTAATTAACAAGCTCCCAAGTAAACTATTAAAACATGAGGATCATCCTCCAAGTCATAGGTAAAAGAATTGCATTTAGTTTTATATATCAAGTAAACTATTAGATCATGAGAACATTAATCCAAAAATTTGGAATCAAGGCTGTGCCATTACTGTTGCTATAATTAGAAGTTTGAAGGGAAAAGGGGGTCTTTTGGCTTGTTGGTTAGACAAACAGCCCAAAAAAGTGTTTGTTAAATGGCTTTTAAAGCGGCTGAAAAGCTGACTTTTAAGCCAAAATGAAAAAACTGCTCCAGCTAGCTTTTTTTAGTTGCTTTTGGCTTGTTAGCCAACTTTTTCTCTAATGAATAGTCAACAACCAATACTCAAATTTATCAAACATCTCCACAAACAGCTAGCTTTTTTAGCTAGCGTAAAAGCAAAAAAAAAAAAAAAAAAAAAAAAAGCCAACATTTCCAATTGGTCAAACAAGCCAACTAAAGAAGCCTAACAGCCAACATCCAATTATCAAACACCCCATTTACTTACATCAAGCTCAGCAGTTGACAGATAGGAGATAGACATGGTGACAGACACGTTCATTGGTCGGCCAACTCCATAAATCAATGCATTACCAACTATGTCTATGAGATTGGCGATTGCACCAGTAGCTAGTTTTCCAGCTCTATCCTGCAACAAGTTTGTATTTAAATGAAAGAGTTAATGCCTGTAGAAGATCCTACATGTCATGAAAGAAAATCCAAACATATCATACATGAAGAAATTCTAAATCAAATCATGAAAGAACATCAAGTGTAGGTAAGCCTAAATCTGTTTTCCATGATAGACAAAAACCTTGTATCAAACCTCTTATAAACTTGAGTATGGTCACACGATATCTAAGACAGTGAAGCACGGAAAAACTGACATGATATAAAACGCAAATCAAAAGAGCAACAGTACTCACTACTCTAACGTCAATAAATAACTCTAGTCAGAGAAGGATTGGATATACACAACCTTACCCCTGTGATAACAAAGAGGTTGTGATAACAAAACTAGTCAGAAATTAATACCATATTGATCGAGAATGTGTACATGTTTCATGGAAGTCCCATATGTCCACCATTGTGAACCCACTTACAATTGAACAAGCAAAGGAAATCATGTATTAAAAAGATCCAAAAGAATACCCAATCCACAACAAATATATGTCATTATCTAAAAACCAGGCAATCTAACTTCTAAGATTAATTCCACATCAAATAGCCTGAAGCAGCCAGTCAAAAGTCAAAACCATCATCAACTTCCTATTGCCTCGAATATCATCATTATAACCAGATCATTAAACTATCTTCACCTCATCCTTACAATATATGTTTTGCTTGAATGAAGTATACCCTTGATTTAAACACGTAAACAACAAACCCTTTTTATTACCATAAACTTTGATTAAGCATACAGGTACAACTAAGAAAATGAAAAGAACCTTTATTTGCAACTGAGTAATAACCTTCATCTTAGTATAGATCAGTAAATCAATATCTACATTTAAAACACGATTGTTGACAAATTACAACAAAAGGTCAAGAGAAGCCTATTATTTTGAGATGGAAATGGTATGTTCAACGTTCATAAAACAAAGAAAATAATGGCTCATGACCGGAAATTCATAAAGTCATAGGAACATACAAAAACCCCCAGTTATAATCTACCAACATTCATACAACAAAAGCATCCCATTGGGTACCATGCTAAACAGATCTAAGGAAGTCCTTTATGTGCAGCTTAATCGTTAACAGGTCCTCATAATCGACTAGGAGATTTTGTCAAGAAATCAACTTAACGAAAAGCTTAAGCTGATAGTTGAGGCTTCGACATATCTTATATACTCGAATGGTTTTGGACATGTTTTAGTGTCCCAGTGTACTATTTCGTCATGTATGAGAAACCCACACTCCAAGTTCTTCCCCTATTCTTTTTTCCTTGCACCAAAACTAACTTTTGCGCTATTCATTATTTGAAGTATTAATCATATTGCAGCTACCATACGAGAAAATAACATAGTCATGTGAGATCTTGTTTTATTATATTTTCGCATATTTTCACAAGATCAAATTTGTATAATTTTTAGTTATATTCAAGATATAAACAATCGGACAAACACATTGAAATATGAAAAAATGTTTGGGTGCAAGTAAATAAGAACGGAGGAAGTATCTTACACGTAGGATCATAAGGAGTAATACATCTTTTATTTTATTCCAAAATTGTGCGATTAAACTAAAACCAAATTAATGTAAACTTGTGTTCCCTCTGTTTTCATTTGTTCTTCCAGTTCACTTTTTTGGTGGATCCCAATACAAATTTAAAAGTCAAATATTTTTAATAGTGAGTTTTTAAAAATTATAAATAGTTGATGATTAAGAAGTATATATTGAGACGAATCTATCAAAGATCCTTCATGAATATGCTTTTTCGTATAGATCGATGAGAAATCATTGTTAAAGTTTGTTAGGGTATTTACTGTATTATGTTTATTTATATTGGGCTTATGTAATTTTGGGCTTAGGTCTTAGGTTATATTATATATATATATATATATATATATATATATATATATATATATATATATATATATATATATATATATATATATATATATGCTTTCCCACATAATGAATATGACAAGGAAAATTGATCCCAACATGGTATCAGGCCAATAAATTTAGCTTTTTCATTTTTTTTTTCAACCCTAATTTTCTTCCACTACCACAAAGTTGCTGGAGGCCGCTTTCTTATGCGTCATTGATTTTCCATTGGTGGATGTATTAATTAGCCAAAATATTATGGGTGTATCTTCTTTCTGATAAAACTGAGGTTTATAAGATGTTTATTTCTTTTTTCCACATGATCGAGCGACAATTTGATGCAAAAGTTAAGATAGTGCGTAGTGATAATGGTACTAAATTCAATTGTATGCGTGATTATTTTGAGCAAAATGGCATCTTGTTTCAAACATCATGTGTTAATACGCCTAACAAAATGGGAGAGTTGAGTGTAAACATCGTCATATTTTAAATGTCGCCCGTGCTCTGCGTTTCCAAGCTAATTTGCCATTGCAATTTTGGGGTGATTGTGTTTTAGCCGCCAGTTATATTATTAATAAAACTCTCTCTTCCTTGTTGGGTTATAAAACCCCATATGAGTTTTTATTTGGCATGCCTCCTTTTGATACATTGCATGTCTTTGGATGCTTGTGTTATGCTTATGACCATCAGTCAAAACGGGATAAATTTATAAGTAGGAGTAGAAAATGTATCTTTGTTGGGTATCCGCAAGGCAAGGATGGAAACTTTATGGTCTTGAAACGCATGAATGTTTTGTTTCTAGAGATGTGAAGTTCTATGAAACTGAATTCCTCTTTGCTAATAATTCTCCTAGTTCTCCTCATACCCACGAAGTTGCCCATAATTTGGATTATCCTGGAGATGCTTTTATGTATGATCATTGTGGTTTTGATGGTGTCTCTAAAAGAGGTAGAATTAGTGAGCATTCTGCTCCTTCTCGTGAAAATTCTATAATTCATGTACTGAATCTGATGGCTCTTTGAGGAAAAGGTCGTGGCCACTACTACTGTTGTGGACAATCAAGAATAAAGGGAGGAAGTTGTGGCCACTCCCATTATTCTAGACAATGAAGAGGAAAAGGCAAGCGCATACGATATCCTTCTACAAAAGTGCGTGGTTTTGTTACTCATATCGTTCGCAAAGTTAGTCCGTCTTCTTCTCGTCACCTGCTTCCACTCAGATCTCAGGTATGCTCTATCCTATCGCAAACTTTGTTAGTTGTGATCGTTTTTCTGTGGGACATAAGAATTTTCTTGCAACATTTTCTACAGGTGTGGAACCTCGATCATTTAAAGAAGCTATGAAGGATCCAGGTTGGAGGGAAGCTGTGCGAAAAGAAATTCAAGATTTGGAGGACAATGGAACTTGGAGTGTGTGTACTCTTCCGCCTAGGAAGAAAGCTCTTGGTAGTCGGTGAGTGTATAAAATCAAATACAACGCAAATGGTAGTATTGAGTGGCTTAAGGCTCGTTTGGTTGTATTTGGAAATCATCAAGTTGAAGGTATTGATTATACGGATACTTTTGCTCCTGTTGCCAAGATGACTACTATTCGTACTTTCTTAGCTGTTGCCACCGCTAAAAATTGATTGCACTAGATTGATGTGCATAATGCCTTCTTGCATGGGGATTTATCAGAAGAAGTGTACAAGAAAATGCCTCCTGGATTCCTTGGATCTCAACCAAATAGGGTGTGTCGATTAAGGAAATCTCTTTATGGTTTAAAACAAGCTCCACGATGTTGGTTTGCAAAATTAGCTCAGTCTCTTTGCTAATATGGATTCAAACAATCATATTCAGATTACTCTCTCTTTAGATATCAACATGGAGTTACACAATTGAATATCCTTATTTATGTTGATGATCTGCTTATTTCTGGCAATGATTCCACTGCTCTTACTACTTTCAAAAAATATTTGAGCTCTTGTTTTCATATGAAAGATCTTGGTGTTTCTGAAATACTTTTTAGGTATCGAAGTTGCTAAAAGTTCAAAAGGAATTTGCTTGTGCCAAAGGAAATATACTCTTGATATTATTTTTGAAACTGGTAACCTTGGTGCAAAACCAGTTCATTTTCCGATGGAGCCGAATCATAGACTTGCTACTTCCACGAGTCCACTTCTCAAAAATGTTGAGCGGTATCGCCGTTTAGTTGGTCGTCTTATTTATTCGGCTTCCACTCGACCCGACTAGGCCTATTCTGTTCATGTATTGTCACAATTTATTCATGCTCCACGTCATGATCATTGGATGCGGCCATCCGAGTCATTCGATACCTCAAGGGCTACCCAGGCCAAGGTATTCTTCTTCGTTCTGATTGTGATCTGTCTCTTTCTGGTTGGTGTGATTCTGTTTCTTGGAAGACAAAAAAACAAGTCACAGTGTCTAGATCTTCAGCTGAAGCCGAGTATCGTTCTATTGTTGCAGTCACATGTGAGCTTAAGTGGTTGAAGGGTTTGCTTCTCAGTTTGGGGGTTCATCATCCAAAATCCATTAACTTGTATTGTGATAGTCAATCAGCATTAAATCTTGCTCAAAATCCGGTGTTTCATGAATGTACAAAGCATATCGAGATTGATTGTCATTTCATACGGGATGCTATTCAAGATGGTCTCATTAGCCCTTCTCATGTTCCTACCAACGCACAACTAGCAGACATTTTCACCAAGGCCTTAGGCCAAAGTCAGTTTACTTTTCTTTTCAGCAAGTTGGGCATTTGTGACCTTCATGCTCCAACTTATGGGGTGTTAGGGTATTTACGGTATTATGTTTATTTATTTTGGGCTTAGGTCTTAGGTTATATTGTATATATATCCTTTCCCACATAATGAATATGACAGGAAAAATTAATCCCAACAAAATTTGATACTAAATTTTATAAATTCTATTTAAGAAAAACATATAAAAACGATAGGAGTATTATGAAAAATCCATGTTCTGTGGCCTGTGTGGCTCGTATTTATAAGAAATCCAATAAGTTATCCCACTCAATTGCATCACAAACCCAAACCACATTGTAAAAATCTCAATAAAATTCCTCATAGGAGAAAAAGCTTCTAGCCTCTAGGTCTTCCCCTTCACATTTCAATGTCAGTATTATTATTATTATTATTATTATTATTATTATTATTATTATTATTATTATTATTATTATTATTATTATTTTATTATCAAGAGATAAAACAAAATCATCCAAGTTGGTCTAATAAGCACAATTTGATCCCATTTATTATTTGACCAACAAGAAATTCCAATTATCTAATAGCTCTAATTTCAATGCTAATATAATTAACAGAAATGACAAATTCTGTGAGTTAAACTAAGCACAAATTGTCATCTTTTTTTGGACTTATACTAATTCAAACAATTCAAATAGCTGCCTATAAAATAAAATACAAGAATCAAATAATTCAACTTTCTTCCAACTAAACAGGACATGAAGTCAAATGGATAAATCGAGAAGCTTACAATAAGACGAGGAGGGACTTTGAATGAGCAGAAAATCATCCCAGGTTCGACTCGGTCAACTCGGATGCCTCTGAGGGCAAAATCCTCGTAGAAACTCGGTCCTACTTGAAACTCGTGTGGGTTAACAGCGAGTTGCGAAACGATCTCAGACTCGTTATCGCGTAACTCTAGTAGCTGTTTTGCTTTATCCATAGTGATCCGTATCTTCAGTCGCGCAATTGCAGAATGCTCATTTCCCCCTTTCCCCTTTGTTATTCGACTTTCCCCAATTTAATTTGCCTTCTACTACACGTGCTAACAGCACTCTCATTAGATTTAAAAAAAATTTCCTCACGAATCTCTCTTTTATACTTTTTTTAATACTTTTTCTCTCATCTAAATCATGTTTTCATGTGAAAATTTTTGACATAAAATATATATTCCATTAATGACAAAATAAAAAGTATTTCTCACCACTTTTTAAATACTAATTTATGTAGAATTAGAAAAAAAAAATTTAAATTATTATTAAAATATAGTAAAATGAGTGTCTAATTATACCAGGTAAAATTTTATAACCAATAGTATATATTTTTTTAATATATGTATAAAGAATTAATTGTTACAGCCTTAATGTTTAGTGGTTTTGCGAATTACAGTCTTGATGTTTTTTTTGCGAATTATAGCCTCCATATTTCAATTTTGACCATTATTCAGGCCAGGTGACCGGTTCTATACAGAATGACCGGTTGGCAATCATTTTTACCTTTGAACTTTTATATTTCCATTGTATTAACTGATGTGGGTTAACATTTAACTCAAGCAAATGCCAACCTACCCACATTATTATTTTACAACCTCATATTTAATTCCCCACCCCCCCCCCCCACCCATTTACCCCTCTATGTTCTGTCACCATCAACATCAAGCTTTTCGAAAAAATCACACAGTGAGCATTCATCCGCCATTACTGAGCTTCACTAAAGGTAAGTTCTTCTTTCCTTCTTGTTTTATTAACTAAATTTTTCATTTTGGTGCTTGATTACGCTATAATGTCAACATTTAGGTTTATTTGGTTTGTAATTTCATAATTTTGAAGTTCTATTATACAATTAGAATATTTAGGGTTTCTGAAGATTTACACTATATATTCTTAAATTTCGCCTTTACAGATGACACTTTTTAATGATTCAGTTAAATTAAGGGTATTTTATAGGGGTAAGTTTGTTAAAGAAGGTGATAGTGTTAGTTATGTTAATGGGTCTGTGCACACTGGGATAGTTGCACCTATAGTTGATTATTGCTTCACCAATGTTTATGGAATTGTGAGAAGAACACTTGGATTGAAAATACCCTTTAAACTTTACTATAAAGAGAAAGGTAAAAGCCTCAAAGAGGAAAAGAGACTGATAAAAGATATATGAAACGAAATCTTTTTGTGCTTTAGGTACTTTGGATGTTGATACTTGTTTTATTACTTTTTATGTGGTGATGGAGGAAGGAAATGCAAAGCTACTGAGTCAACACCAGGCACTAAATCAAAAGGAAAAGGGGGAAAGCCACTGGAGGATGACCCCTTTTGTTGAAAAACCAAAAGCTAAGAGGCTTAAAAATCAAACTTCAACAGAGGTAAAAACATCATAGTATATGTATATGCAACAGTGACTAATTTAACGGATGCTGACATAATACTATGCATATGTAGGCTAGCACTAATTTGTTTCAAGCCTCTGCATCAAATTTCTCTCAAGCATCAATAGTTTTGAATGACCAAGACTATCTAGATAGCCCTGCACCTGTTTGTGTGTAGAGACTAATGTAGATGTTAAGTAGTTGCTTAGTATATGTATGTATCTAAGTAGGAATTATGTATGGTTTTTTGGATGGAACATTGGGATATATGTTTTTTTTATGTAATTTCTAACAGTAAGGCTTTATGTATTTTGCAACTGTCTATGAATCATGAATGATTCACGTGTTGTGTTGTTAATGATAAATTTACTAATTTGTATGTAAAACAGTGAGGATGGATGTACTGTTTTTGTATGTAACGATTTAGAAGAATCATGGATGGAAGAATTTGAAAGTATATGTAACACCCCGAGATTTCAATGACGTAATTATTTAATATTTTAATAGTTTTTAAAGATTTTACAATTATATTTAATTATTTCTGAATTAGTTTTAATAAATTTCTTGCATACATGAACTTAAATGTTAAATATATATATTAAGAGCGGAGTACGGTCGTAACAATTGTGTACAAATTGTCTATTGCTTGTAGCTTCTATATTACTTGTAAAGTTTTCCTTTGGGATTGTATAATTTCTTTTGTATGGAGCCATGTGACTCCTTGTATGATCCATAGTTCCGCTGCGTAGTTTTTGAATGTATAGTAGGGAGAATACTCCTTTGGTATCCGTCAGATCAATGCGTTAACACTGGAACCACGATCCTCGTTAGAGTTGATGATTTGTGAAGTCGACGATGATTCTTTCTGTCGTGGCGTATTCTTGAAGGCATTAAAGGCCTTAGATTATTTTAGTTATGTTATCCATTTATATATTCTTATCACATCCTCAGTTTTCAGCAGAGATGCTGCTGAAATTTCCACTTACTCACCTTTTCGATTAATCTTTAGCGTTTATTTTAATTATGTTCCCTTTTCTTTTTATGTAACACCCGAATTTCCTCCCTTCCTTCACGATTCTGGTTTCGTTTTAGGGGTTGGAAATTCAGGGGTGTTACAGGTGGTTACCAGAGCAAGTGGTTCCTACTTTGACGCTCGTATTCTAAAGTGTTTAAGGAATTGTTTGAAGTTAACGTTACGCGTGAGAGCTGGGGTAGATTTAGGATAGATATACGACTTATGTTTTGCGTTGTGGTGATTATTGCATATGCATAAGTAGAATAAGTTTAATAATTTGATATTAGAATCATAAGTGTAAGTTGCTCATACTTACGACTTCCTTATGAACATGGGTTTGTTTAACAGATGCTAGTTACGTTGTCTGCAACATTGAGTATTATTTAGTGTTAGTGAAGCTTTTGGTACAATCTACTAAATTTGTATAATAATGCTTAAATGTGATGTTAATTGAACCTTATTAGTATGAGAAGGTTAACACGTTACGTGATTGGGTACTTGAGAATCTATATATGAAAATTTTCATTTCTTACATGCGAATTCCGTCTTTTAACTGTTCATTTACGAAATTCTTTAAGATAAGCATAGTACTGTTTAAGGTTGATTATCATAGAGGTAGGAGTACACATGTAGGTAAGTTAGATCGTGAGTTAAATCTTTGACCCCACACTTTCTCATCTTTTTGGAATAGATGGGAAATAAACTTATATTCGTGTTGGATGATGCTAACAGGAAATGCCTCCTCTATCTAGCAAACGTTTGAGACAACGCTCTTCTAACAAGGCACTACGTGAGCTGGTTATGGAACTGGCTGAGGAAAGGAGGTCAAAGTCCAAGCCAACCGCAGAGACAGCTTCCTCTATGAGCTAGAGAATCCCTCAGAATAAACCTCCTACATACTCAGGGATTGGGGAACCTGCAACTTTGGAAAGTTGGTTACGAGAATTTGATAAACTGTTCAGCGTGGTGCAATGCTCGGAGCACTAGAGGGTAGACCAGACTGCATTCTACCTTCAAGAAGAGGCAGATTATTGGTGGTCGAATGCAAGAGATAGTGTGATGAGTGATCCCGATAATCTGCTAAGTTGGAAGGATTTCAAGACGATGATTCGAGAAAAGTTTTACCCACCGCATATCAGGAAGCAGAAGTCCAATGATTTTGCCAGGCTTGAGATGGGGGAGATGTCCGTGGATGAATACTATAAGAAATTCATGGAATATGTCAAATACTGCCCTGATGACTTCCCCACCGAAGAAAAGAAGATGCAAAAATTCGAATTGGGATTAGTGAATCAGGTGGAAGTTCACATTGATAGCAACAGATACACCACATTGGATGCGATGTATCAGAGAGCTGCTCAAGTCGGAAGCTTGCTTAAGATGGACAAGGGAAAAGGGCCCGAGACTAGTAGTGGGGCCGCCCCTAGTGGGGAAAAGAGGAAGGAGAATTTTCATCAACAAAACAGTTTTCACCACAGCAAGAGACATCAAAGCTTCAATGACCAACACCTCGGAAATGGGAGAAATGGCAAGCATCAGCTGGGAGGTGCCAATGATCAGAAGGTGATTAGGGATCGTCATGGCAGGGAGAGAGTCTTCTTTTGCTCTAAGTGTCCCAACAATCACCCAGGGAAAGACTGTAGTGGAAATTTGGTAGAGTGCAAATATTGTGGCAAGCTAGGACACCGAGAGTATGAGTGCTTCGCAAGGCATGGACATCCAGCTCAACAACATAATGGGCAACAAAGCTCCAGACCGGGGAATTTCAGAAATAACAAGGATGGGAGCGACCACAGTGGTAGGAAGCTGAACCACCAGAGGGATTGGAATGGAAACTGCACACCTCAAGGTAGCTTCAAGCCTGAAGGGCTTAATGGGAACAACACCCAGAATGGCAATGGAGGAGCCAGTACGACGGTAACTCATCCAACTACGGGAAGGTTGACAGCCATCAACAGCAAAGAGGCAGAGTTGGCGAGGGATATGGTGACAGGTACGTTCCTTGTGAATTCTGCACCTGTTAAAGTATTGTTTGATACCGGGGCATCTGATTCTTTTGTATGCACATCAAAGATCGAGAAGTTAGGATTAAAGAACCATGAATCCACCTCTAATGTCGTAGTGATTCCATCGGGGGAGTTATTCCAGTGTACTAGGTTATATAGAGGAGTTCCTTTAACTATATTAGAAGTTGTCTTCCCTAGTAACTTTTATGAGCTCGGTATGGACGACTTAGACATCATTCTTGGGATGGATTTGTTAGGTCTTTTCAAGGTAGAGATTGAGTGCGACAAACAAGAAGTGAGGCTTGTGGGACCTAAGGGAAAAAGGGTTAAGTATAACAAGGGCACTTCGAGGTTGCAGGCTAAAATGATATCTTCATTGAGAATGAAGAAATTGTTGAGGCAGGGATTACCTTGTTACTTGTGTTACGTTCGGAGAATAGAGGATAAGGTTGTGGCTCTTGAGACCGTTCCTATCGTAAACGAGTTTATGGACGTCTTCCTAGACGAAATACCGGGAATGCCACCTACTCGGGACTTTGAATTTACCATAGACTTAGTACCCACCTACTCGGGATTTTGAATTTACCATAGACTTAGTACCGGGGGCGGGACCCATATCCAAAGCGCCGTATAGGATGGCACCAGCAGAGATGGAAGAATTGAGAAAGCAAGTAGAAGAGTTGTTGGAAAAAGGGTACATACGACCGAGTGTTTCGCCCTGGGGGGCACCTGTGTTGTTTGTTCGCAAGAAGGATGGGAGTATGAGACTATGCATAGATTACCGTGAGTTGAACAAGGTTACTGTGAAAAACAAATACCCTCTACCGAGAATTGATGACCTGTTTGACCAGCTTAAGGGAGCCGAGATGTTTTCGAAGATTGACTTGAGGTCGGCTATCATCAATTGAGAATAGCGGAGAGAGATGTACCCAAGACGACCTTTAGGACTCGCTATGGGCATTTTGAGTTTACAGTGATGCCATTTATGCTGACAAATGCACCAGCAGCATTCATGTGTTGGATGAATCGGGTATTTAGTGCATGCCTCGATAAGTTCGTCGTGGTCTTCATTGATGATATCTTGGTGTATTCAAAGGATGAGGGAGAGCACGAGCAACATTTGAGGCAAGTATTACAGATACTTAGGGAGAATCAATTGTATGCCAAATTTTCTAAGTGTGAGTTTTGGCTTGAAAAAGTATCATTTCTGGGGCATTTTACATCCAAGGAGGGAGTTACCGTGGATCCAGCTAAGATTGAGGCGGTGAGGGATTGGCCTACACCGAAAAATGTGACCGAGATTCGAAGTTTTCTGGGTTTGGATGGTTACTATAGAAGATTTGTGAAGGATTTCTCGAAGATTGCCCGATCGATGACCAATTTGATGAAGATAAGATATTTGAGTGGACCGAGGAGTGTGAGGGAGCCTTCCAAACATTAAAGGCGAGATTAAATACTGCACCGGTTTTAACCCTTCCAGATAGCACGTTTGAATATCTTGTGTATAGTGATGCCTCGAAAAATGGGTTAGGGTGTGTGTTGATGCAAGATCGAAAGGTTATTGCTTATGCTTCAAGACAACTTAAACCGCATGAAGTCAATTATCCGACTCATGACCTAGAACTAGCAGCCATTGTTGGATCTCTTGAGTTTTGATGATGACTACAATTAAACAAATATGTTTTTAGAGATTGTGTGCAGGTCGATATCTGATTATAATTATGATCGTTGATAGTACCTATGGCTTAGTTCATGGAAATGTACGTGTCAAAAGGATCCGAAAGATGTTAGAAGAAGTATATCGCTTGGGATGTAAAATGGAGACAGCAGGTCTACTGTTCCTAAGTTGGATGTTCTAACAAAACTGGAAATTGGAGACAGCGCACTGTTCCTGAACTGGAGTCAGCCTACGTTAACTGGAAATTCTGGTTAATTATTTATAATTATTATTTTTAGTTAATGTATTAAATAAAGTTGATTTGTTGCATTTATTATTTATTATAGTTAATTGGCAAAAAGTTTTCTAAAAATTACTTTACGTATGAGTCTCTAAATAAAGATCCTTTATTTTAGGATCTATATTTAGTAAATATTGGATTTGCTAAAAATAGAAATAGTTGTTGTTGAATAGGTCTTAGCTATTATTTTTAACCGGTCTTTATCTTAGATAATAGGTTATCAAGTCTATTTTTATTAAGTATAACCGTTTCTATAAATAGCAAAAACGTTCCAGCAGTTAGTACTGGAACAGGAACTGCTGTTTGTGAAACTGCTGCTTAAAAGGAACAGAACCTATTTTTAGAAAATGGGAACAGCGGTTATTGTTATTTTAACCGTATGCTTGATTTAATCAAGTCTTGTGGAAATAACCGTCTGTGTGATTAATCCACATTACTCCCATGATCTTTTTGATAAGGGAATAATGGATTGGATTATTCCATTTTCTTAGAGGTTTTATTTTTTATTAATAGCAAGAGAATTCGGCTGTTCCAATGTACCCTAATAGATCAAACGCATGAACTTTGTTATTTTCATGTGATTATTTTTGGAAATCCACAAGAAATATTTTGTTTTGAAAATTGCCAATTAACTCATAATATTTTCTTGAGCAACTCATTGATTTTATTTTAGAGAATTTTTATCCTTTTTGTAAGGGTTTTTGAGAGAATTTGTAATTAGACTCGGGTGAGTCTAAGGGGGAATTAGATAGCTTTGAGTGAAGTTATTGAGGAGTTTAGCTTTTAGTGAAGCTAAGTTTGTTGCTTTGAGTAAAGCAATTTGAGAGAGAAGAGTTGGCCTAGTTGATTCGCTTCGAGTGAAGTAAGGTGTTTATTGTAATTGTAACTAATTGCCTTAAACATAGTTGAGTTTTTAGAAATCCCGAGGGGTCGTGGTTTTTCCTTCTGTTTAGGCCCAGGAGGTTTCCACGTAAAAATCGTTTGTCTCTTTTATTATTTTGCTCTAAGTTCAAGCTTTATTTATCTTAATTCAATTCCGCAAAAACAGGGCAAGAACACTTGAATTAGTAACAACAACAATTCACCCCCCCCCCTCTTGTTGCTGTTCCCGTTCCTAATTGAGTCTACAGCCATTGTCTTTGCTCTGAAGATTTGGAGACATTACTTGTATGGAGTGAAGTGCAAAATTTATACTGACCATTAAAGCTTGCAATACTTGTATACACAACAAAATTTGAACATGAGACAACGAAGGTGGCTAGAGTTGATTAACGACTATAACGTGGAGTTTAATTACCATGAGGGTAAAGCCAATGTGGTCGCTGATGCT